>NC_089692.1:10880503-10913003 GCF_031753505.1 Anomalospiza imberbis | reverse complement strand
ACAAACTGGTTGAAAAGTCTCATTGTAATCAGGGTATAGGAGTGGTGCTCACCTGTAAAATAGTCAGATTCTGCCAGCTTTGCTTGGAAGTACATTCCCATCCCACAGATGAAAATACTTCAGTAGATGAATCTAGATTTCACAACTTCACCTAGTGGACAGGCATCATCAAACTGCTAGGGGAGTTAATGGAGTTAAATTTGACTAGTGGTCTCTTTTTTTTTTTTGAGGTGACTGCTTAGCCTGGGTAAAAATTATATAATGCCATCTAAAGTAAGATAATTACTCAGAAATATATTAGTTAAGGATGATATCTCTTGCTGCTTAGCTTGTCTGCTTGTACAAATTTATATATACAAAGTTCACTGAGCCCAGAGTGCTTGAATACTTCATTTCTTGCCTAAAACTGAAGTGAAACTGAATCACAGCCAATTGTCTTGATTGCATTCATTTAAAAATAATCATTTGAGGAAGAATGTTATTTGAACTGCAAGGAGTAAATGCCCAATCTTCTTGTTGTTTGCTCCAGCTATCTCTTTTCAAATGTACAGAAAACTCTGACGCCTTTCCAATGAAGATGGGTTTGGGGCAGGGGGAAAGAGGAGAGTAAATATGTAAAACTAAATGAGTAAAAAACTCTATTAGATGTGACACACACATATCGGTGGTAATTAGAGAATTTTGTCTTCAAGAAAAGTCACCTTGACTTCAAGAACTACACAAGTCATGAATGACCTGCTGATTATGATGCATCTCTGACTGAATGGTTGAGCACATTTTTAAGCGATCTTCTTGCTTAAATAGTTCACGTGAAGTTCTTCCCCCCACCTTTTTTCTTTTTTTCAACTCCCCCTGAACAGAGTTGGTTGGTCAAGTTGATCTCTTGTTTGAAATTCAATCAAGGGCATTAAAGTGTAAACCAGTTGGAAAAACAAATTGCTTAGGGAAATAATTTGCTTAAACAACAACAAACAAGCACTGGTAATCTTCTTACAGAAATTAATGAAGGGAAAACCCCCTCAGCTTGGGTGGATAATGATCCTTAGCTATCATGTAACAAGCCTAGAAGGTTTAGGGAGAAGGTGAAAATTAAGAAAGCTGGATTAAACTGAATTTCCAAAAGAACAAAAGAAATTCAGGATAAAGATCAGTTCTCCCACTTCGAGATTGAAAAGTACTTCTGAACTGGAAAGAGCCTAATCCTTTATGCAAATCTGGTTTAAAGTTAAGTTTTCTTCTTGGAATGGTTTTTATTTCTACTGTGTAGCTAATAAATTAAATACTTAAAAATAATTCAGACAACTGTCTTGTTAGCAGTCACTTTACACAATGAAAGCTTTTTCATCAGGTAGAGCTATAAAACTGGTAAATGTGGAAAAAAATTACCTTTATCTTCTTGTGATTGTCTTTAATGCTTATTCTTTACTAATTAATCTCTTCAAATTATTTAACCACAAAATTGAGATCTCTTCACATTAGGGCCTACCCCAGAGGATATTCATGAGGGACTTCCTGATTACTCAACAAAATTTAATTAGTTTTCTCAGTACCTTCATGTTTATCTTTTAATAATGATAGGAGCTACCTTCTCTTCCACTGAGAAATTAAACTTCCATTTCAGTCCACCCTCACTGAAACAAATAAGCTGCTGATTTATTTATTATGTCATGTATATTTTTTACTTTAAAAATGTAAATAGGTATTTCAGTAAAAGTTTTTAATTATCTTATTTCTGTTTAGTTTTGGAACAGATCATTGAATGCAGCAGTTAATTATATCTTCCTCCAAAAAAAGGAAAAATAATAAGTGTTCAAGTTATCTCCTGTCTTTTCCCTTATCTTAAGGCTTATCATTTCTCAAGGTTTGTTTTAAGTCAGTGGAAGTGCTGAAAAGCAGAGTGATGGAAATACGTGTTTTGTAACTGTTAGGACAGGTGGAACATTTCTGTCAAAATATCACATGAAAGCTTTACTAATTAAATGAAAAAGAGGTATTTGGGGATCTGTGCTCTGTCTCTAGGTGGACCCTGGGGGAAGCCAGTTGGCAGTCGTCACCCACCTCAGCTCAATCCTAATGCAGTGGAAGTTGTAGGTGGATGTTCGTTTAGGCTCCAAGCCCACAAACACTTACAGGCACACTCAGATTTATGGGACAATTTTGCAGTGCATCAAGTTAACTGCATACCTAGGCATGCCTTTGCAGGAGTGGCTCAGTGCTTTGTCTAGTCACACATAGTTCACACGTTTTCAGAGGAATGGTGACATCAGGAGGTGTAAGAATTTCAGGATACTTACTCACCAGGTCTGAAAGGTATTACACATGGTGTGAAGCCTGCTGAAAAATGTTATTTAATCTTGAGGGATGAGGGGGAGAGTGCAGGAGAATATTGCCTTAAAATCAGAGCAGTAATAATTACTTTAAAGTTTTCTACTATGATATCACCTGGCCATTAAGCCTGATGTCCTCCTTTCGCGGAATTTCTCCTGGACTGTTTTCAAATACAGTTAAAGTGTTAGGTAATATGAAGTCAATGAAGCTCGTGAAACTTTAAAGTTCTTAGAGACAGATTGTTTCACATTTCAGCCTAGATTAGATCAGATTGAGCAGAAGTCACTTCATATGAAATATCCTCGAGTGTGTAATAGTTTGATTTAATTTTGTAGCCTTAATCTAGAATTTAAGTGAGAAGAGTGAAGAAGTCCTTCACATTCACTTCATTGAATCTCTTTTCATGGCTTGTCAATAATTCCTTGTATGAACAGATATACAGGAAATTGTACACGCTTTGAAAGCTTGAGTAGCTGTCTAAAATATTCCAGTTAAAATCTGTTTATTTCTTTTCTTTCAAAAGGAACTTTAGAAAGTGTTAGAAGGAATTTTTAAAATCATGCTTAAAATAATAATCATATAAGTGTTTACACAGTTTTTGAAAAAAAAAAAAAATCAAGCTTCCAAAAGGCAGATCTCTCAAGTATGGAAAAAAAAATATGCCATCAATATAGCATTCTTTAAAAGCTGTTTCCCTTTCAACAATATTAATATAGGAATAAAATTATACCAAACCATGTTTCTTTAAAATTATAATATTTACAGTTCTTATCTTGTTCTTGTATCTATAACCTTGAGCATTTCCAAGACTGTAGGGCAGATAGAGAATATCCCTGCCCAGTAGGGCAATGCAGGGATTCAGTCTCAGGGACCTGGAGCACAGAGTCTCAAGTTCTGATCCTCAAAGATTTTTTTTAGGTGCTTAATACATTTCTAACAGA
Organism: Anomalospiza imberbis; assembly: GCF_031753505.1. Lineage (NCBI taxonomy): Eukaryota > Metazoa > Chordata > Aves > Passeriformes > Viduidae > Anomalospiza > Anomalospiza imberbis. Next base: position 10,909,734 of record NC_089692.1, on the reverse strand, counting down.
AAATTAGAATTCTTACTTGTTGTCACTGGGAGTTAGATGCTTAACAGGAGTATGTTTTCTAACCACATTTGAGTATATTGACCTAAATGATCAAGATATTTTCATAGAATAGTGATTTAAATTTGGTTTCCCAAATCTTAGGCTCGATGCTTTAATTACTGGGCCATTCTTTCCTGTAGCCATGCTCCTGCAGATTAACTCCAAATACTGCTGCAAAGTAGATGAAACTAAGATACAAAATATGTTCATGGTTAGTGGTGCAAATAAAATGGTGTACCTTGTATTTTCTGATTTGTTTCAGTGTCTAACAAAACCTAGGCATGAAGCAAGAGGCCATCCTAATAAATAAGAATACATCCATACAAATAATGCCTGGCCAAGTCCTATTCCTAATAATTTTGAATTCAACGTCAACAGCTTTGAAAATAAAAGAAATAATAGTTTGAAGATTTTTGGACAAAAAGATGAGGTAAATTTAGTAGCATCTCTTCATCTTATAAGTTTTCTAGGACAACTGTCTATGCTTTTTAAGAGCCAAGTAAAGTTAACAGGTTATTGGGATCCTCTTCAGCATTTGTGACAGTAATTACATGCTAAGAGAAACTGTGAAAAAAAGAAAAAAAATCCGTGGATTCTTTGTGGGGAAGAGACCTAGTCTAAGATGATTGTAAGTTAAAGCTAGGAAGGACTCCACACAGCAGCCCATATCACTGCTAGCTATATCTTTCAGCTTGTTCTTTGCCAGCTTAAAATTCTGCCTTAAAAATGCATGTGTGTATATATAGGATCTAGGAACTGCTGCAATAAAATTGGCATACTGGGGGCTCTGTTTACAAGAGTTCCGAGTTGCCCACCTGCTAAATGAAGGAGTTGTAGTGTACCCATGGAGCTTAGGCGTTCTTCAGCAGCCAAGACTAACTGAAAAGTGGGAAGTGTTGGCTCTTACAATTCACTCACAGCAGGGAATGTTTTCATACTCACTTTAGTGAAACTACAAAGCACAAGGAAGGCTTGGCTTTGAAACAATCCCAGTACTCCAGAGGTCCAAAAGTAGGAGTGATAGCAAGAAATAACATATGTTCTAATAAATGTTTTGTATGCTGGTGGCTCAAGTTTGAGAGGAGATAAAATCATCAAAGATCATTTACTCATATTGTGAGACTCTCATCAAAAGGCTTCCAGCTTTCTATAAGAAACCTCTGTCTAGTTTAGCAGGAACTCTGGATGATTCCTGAAGGTGCCTGTAGAGTTCTAACTGCCAATGGTTTTGCTGGTTCTTGATTGCTGTGTTTTGTGTGCTGCTCCATATAAGAGATTTCCTAAATTCCTTACTACTGCAGAACTGGCTGTTCTGGCTGAGAAAAAGATCAAGCTTGAAGGAATGTCCTAAATTTGATGTTGCCTTGAGGTCACATAGAGCAGCATAATGGACCACAGAGGAACAAAATTTAAATTAAAGGTCTTATATCTCTGTTTTCTTACCACTGTCTGAGTACCTTATTGCAGGACTGAGAAAGCACCATTCAAATACTATCTTGCTTTAGGAAGAACTCTTCTCAGAGACTTAAAATTATTCATAGGCTGTTGTGGAATCTAGGTACCCTTCTGTAAATCAGGACCAGTGGTGTGAGCCTTGAGTAAAAGGCAAATAAACAGCAAAAAGAAATACTAGCATGTATATGCTGTTAGTATAATTGTATGTGTAATATACTTATAATGTGTAATTATTTCCAATTTATAAATGAGGGAAATAAGGCACAGAAAATTAGGTATGTCATGTGAGATAACACAAGAGTTTAGAAACAAAATAGCTTTATTCTGCTCTTGTAGGCTGTAAGAAAGTTCCCCTACTCTTATTTTTGCTGATAATATGGCATTTTTGATCACTCAAATATTTTCTTAGCGTGAATTTTATGTACCTTCATTATCCAGTTAAACAGAATTAAAAATCACCCATAGTCTGTGTACACTGCAAATCGACACTTTGGGAGGCAGTTTTGAAATATCTCATATGTCTGATTTTTATTTAAAATATAATTTTCAGTTAATTCACTATCACATTTAATAACCTATACAATGCATAACTATAACTGCAGACTGTAACCTCAATTTTTCACATTTATGGACTTTCTTGTATATTAATCTAAGGAAAAGTAAAGATAGGGCAGTTGCATGTAGAACTTCATAAATAATCGTGCTTGAGGCTGCTGCCCAAGTTGTGAAAGAAACACTGTTTTTCTCCTATGACATGAAGCTTTAAGGACTTTATGTCCTGATCAAGAAGGAATGCTTTAATAAGCATCCATGTTAGAGGGTTTGTGCTGTGTAAGCTGGGTACAGACCATATGGGCAAAAAGGCACATTGTGTGGTGACAACTGCCCTGCTTGTCATCCCCAATCATACTTGCTCTAATCCTTGTTTTAATTTACTCTGCTTGTACAGCACCAATCCTGCCAGTGCGGTCCTTAGGGTCCCTTCATTCCTGCCATTTATGACAAGGAATATGCAAAGGCACAATTATTCATCCACTAAGGTGACAGAGAAGGGCTCTGCTTGGGAATATGTTCCCAGACTTGCAGCATCATAATGTCAGTTGTTAAAGCACTTTGCAGTTGCAAACAATTCTTGAGAGACTTTTTTTTTAATATAAAAATTTTGAATGCACAAGTGCTAAGACTAAATGAATCCTTATTGATTAAGCAGTGCAATGCTGGAAAGTTTCAATAAATAACATTCTTCATACTTCGTCTTTTACTCAAATGGGATAAATAGGATGTTTTTCTGTCTTTCCTCTTCCACTTAATTATTGTGTTCTTATCATTTGTTTAACTTCAGACAAAGGATAGTATGTTGAGCCACCCTTATTAAGTCTTACATACTGTATATTGTTTACATTCTGCTGTACAACACATTCCTAAACGGACAAAAAAATAATAGCCAACAAAAAACTCTCAAGTGTAGCATTCAGCCTCTCAAGTCCATGATGTATTTCATTTGCTACGGTCAGAGCAATTTTAACAATGCCTTTCATTTTCTTATAGCCTAAAATGATTTTCTTTCTGTGAGGCCATTCTCCAAAACTTCTCTTCCCTTTTCAGAGTATCATTTGCAATTTAAAGCTAACCTGGTGAGTGTACTCACAATAGGCTTGCCCATAAAATGGTTCAAGGCCTGCCTGCATGCCTAATGAGGTTGATGTTGAGCTATTTAGCTCTTTGTCCTTCCATAATATCTACTTAATGCAGTTCAATGGGAGTGGATTGTTAGAAGCATTAAAGATTCTATTAAGTCTTTACTAAAGCCACTCTATTCTAGTCCAGCTGTATAGTGGCAAGAGCATTAAATTTGAGAATGTAGTGGGAACAAGGGACCTGAAAAAGCACCTATAAAAAAAGGACAAATTTCCTAACCAAGTAAGACCACACTCAATTTAAGACCTGTTACTTTTGTATCTAGATCTAAAGACTTTCTCAATGTGCATCTCACAGCGTTCTGAATTAACTCTAGTTTCCCCATAATGGGTGAACAAGGTACAGTTTAAATCTTCATATATTTTCAAAGCACGTGAGTACATTTTTCCTTCACCACACTATTAAAAACAAATAGCATTATGACTTTAATCTCAGAGAAACTACCAAAATCTTGCAAAGGCCTCCTTTCCGATAACATTTAAATGCAATAGATTTTCCCATTTGCTTAAATACTGTAGTAAGGTCTGCATCAGGAATTCAGAAATATCTGCACTTTGAGGGGAAGATAAACAGTGCTTCTGACAAAAAAGTATTCATTCAATGCCTTGTTTTGCTTAAGGGTTTGTTTTTTTATCAGGTCTGTATGGTGCTAGCCACCAGCACTGAGACCAAAAAAAAAAAAAAAAAAAAAAAAAGAAGAAGGAGTAGAATGGCCAGGATTTCACACAGTTGGCATTGACTTGGCTTGAAGAGGCAAGCACTAAGCTGTCTTTTCAACCATAGTAAAAACCCTCCATCTGGCCACCCTGAAACTCTGTTAGCTTGTTCAACTCGCTGTCGGCTGATTGGGCTTTGTGAAGCAGAAGTAACAACATCAATAGTATAAACCCTTGCCACTTGAGAGTATTACATTTCATTTCATGCTTGACTTAATCAAAACTGGGGAAATGAAATTTACACCTTTTTGATGTTCTTTTCCCTGCTGTTTAAGGAGAAGAATCTTAACCCATTTGATCTTCACATGCACCCAATAAATGACCAAATATGCCAAGCTGCCAAAAGCAGACGGCTGCCAGTTGCCAGTTTATGTCAGGTCACTGTGAGAGAGCTTAATGTAGAAGGTCTTGAGTTTCATACCAAATACTTTGGTTTGCAGCATGGTATTTTGGTTGCAGTGTCAACAGTTTAGCTCCCCTCCCTATTAATATTAATCTATTATAAAGAAAGCAGAAATGTCTTTTTTTTTTTTTTTTTTTTTTTTTTTTTTTTTTTTTTTTTTTTTTTTGTGGAGGGAAATGTATTAGCAGCCGGCTGTTGCGTGACAGTCAGGAAAGAGTGACAGAGATGAAGTGAAGCTGGGTTGGAATTGCTTCTTCAAACTCTTGACATTTGTTCCTTTCTTTCCTGGCTCTGATCTACACGATATACATAGTAGTTGTTGTTGTTTTTCCTTCTAATAACAAGACAGTGCAGCACTGGATTAGAGATTGAGTGAGTGAAAAATGGGACTGGTGATAAGGCTTTCCCTGTGCCTGGGGGGAGGCTCATTAAGTAGGAGATCAGATCGCTACAAAATACATACATGAATAAAACCAACGACTAACAAAGTTCTCTCTGCAACTTGCTGCTGGAGAAAGCATTTGATTCAGCACACTCGGGCCTGGGAGGAGGCTTTGCTGCTCGCTTGGCTGCCGCGTTTGGTCGCGCCACTTGGCCTGGGTGCCCAGCACGGGCGCTGGGGCGGGTGGATCTGCTGTCAGCACCTGCACGGGGCTGGCTCCCGCCGAAAAACGCAGGCAGACACAGTGCAACAGGTCCCTGCCTTCCCCGCCGCCGTCCTGCTCCCTCCAGAGACCTTTCGCCTTTTGTCAAGGGCCCACATTTATGACTTGATGAAAACATTTGTAATAGATCATCAAATACTGATACGTTCTGCGGGACAATATCCCATTTGTTAAATATAAATTAACATTAACACAGATCCCCCGTCGCAGAAAGGCGAAGGGTTTTGACACCTTTTCAGCAGGACAGGCCGGGCCCCAGTGAAGAAAGCCGAGGGCCTGTAAAGGAACTTGTCCCGAATGGTGATCCTCAGGCTCTTGTGTGACAAGGTACATAGTTTCTATTCAAGAACAGGCAGATTATCGGTTACTATAGTTTCCCTAATGCTCAAACGGAGCTGAGGCCTAAGCTGAACAGAATAGGTTAAAAGGTGCCGATGTTTGGGCCTGCGAAACCACATGTTGAGAGTCAGAGACCAAACAACACAAAGAGCACATCTCTCCGGTCTTTGATGTCTTCTCTGAGGGACGCGGAGTGAGAAAAATGTGGCCGTGCCCCCTGGCCCAGCGGCCGGACAATGCGGCAGTGTGGGAGCGCGGGGGCCGCGGGTCTCCGGCGGAGCCCGTCGGCACAGCGAGCAGCAGCCCCGGCCGCCGCCACACACCGCTCCCCTCATCGCTGCCCCATCGCTCCCCTCATCGCTGCCCCATCGCTCCCCTCATCGCTCCCCTCATCGCTGCCCCATCGCTGCCCCATCGCTGCCCTCATCGCTGCCCCAGCGCTCCCCTCATCGCTGCCCCATCGCTCCCCTCATCGCTGCCCTCATCGCTGCCCTCATCGCTGCCCCATCGCTCCCCTCATCGCTGCCCCATCGCTCCCCTCATCGCTGCCCCAGCGCTGCCCTGCGCCCGCGCTGCCGTCTTAAACGCGCGCCAACTTGGGAACTCGAAGCACTAACTTAACTAGACTTCATTTGCTGGTTTCTGCGTTTGTTTCCATTTAGCCTGCTCTCTAGCATTTCCTTTGTGTTGCGTGCTTTAAAAACTCCTCTATAGCACTTCAGCTAGCAGCTTGTTATTTGCCTGCGTGCCTCAGTGTCTGCTCTGAATCCACTGTGGAGTTGGTGCAGCGGCTGCTCTGTGCTTCCTGCAGGAATCACTGATTCTGCTCTTTTTTCCATTTGCAAGTACACAGTGTTTTTAAGCAATTCATATTCACCATAAAAATGTTCCGTGTAGGATATCCCCTGATAGCACAAGTGATGCTTTTGCATTTTTCATAAGCAAGATTAAAATACCCACTCCTTGTGCTCGCGTTGTAGGTCTCCTCTGTTCTGCTGCAACTCAGTTTAGTATTTTAATTTTTTATTAAAACTCTCATAAGCAAGATAAATGTGCATTGACACTAAAGGGAGACTGCCAGCTTTGATAGGTTATATTGCCTCAATTTGCTGCTGCTCTTTAAGTATTCCAGCACTCAATGTCCAAGTATTATGCAAAGCAAAATTAATCAGCACCTGCATCTTTTAAAATAATAGAATTCATGAATTCTAAAGTTTTATCAGCGTTATTGTAATTCTGATTGTCGTCCGTTCTTTATACCATTATAGAAAAATATCTAATTGTAACAACTGTATTCCTATAGTGAACATATTACTTGAATTCAAACCCTAACAATGGCAATAGGATAACTGTCCTTGAATTTGAGCCTTTTGTGATACATCAATAGGCTTACAATGTGCTGAATTAGCAGGCATATTAATGGGCAGATGCAGCACCAGCCCATTCTTTTTACCCAAATCTTCTTATGCAAATACCCCATGAATCCAGTTCAAAGAGCTAGCTTTAAAATGAGCTGCTACACACATTCAGATGGGTCCTTTCACAACTGCAATGGGACTTAGATAGAAAGTGACATGAGAAAAGTTTAGACACTTGTTTTTATAACTGAACATGATCTTGTTATCATAATCTGATACTGGTAACTGGCATGGTCTGGTTGTAGAATTTTAAGCCTTTAACAGAGGGAGATAATCTAGGCCTTTGTGCTACAATGTACTGAATCCTGCACTTGGTGAAAGCTATCAATGAGAATCGCAGTTCATGCTTTTTCAAACAAAACTTTTTCATGGTAAAAGCTTTTATCCTATGATAATTACTTAACTGATTGTAGCGGTGCCTTTAACGTCAGTGAGCTCATAACAAGGATACATAAAAAAGGCTACGCTATTTTAGAATAAATAAATTATCAAATAAACAGTTTTTGTTTGCTTGTTGAACTAAATGATAATGAGGTCATTATTAAAAATGCTAATGCGCGGCAGCATGGCTAGTAAAAGTTAATGTATTTTATGATCTTTCTTTTGTTTGCTGTGTTTCTTGTGATTGTTTCTCATCAACAGCATCTGGACAAGAATGATTTAAATGATTTAATTGCAAATTTAGGAAAACCTGCTGAAGGAAAAGAAGGATAATAGTTTTATGAGATTGATAATGTTGAAGCCCCTTCCTTTGGAGTTAATTTTAAATTTGTCTGCAATTTCAATCAAAGCCTATGGTTTTCTAGGTAGTAGATTGGATTTTTTTGAACTATTTTAAGAAGTCCAAAAGCTGGTGAGAAGGAATTTTGTGTTGGCATTTCCCATACATGCTGACCAAGCTTCGTTAAAGCAATGCTTCCTACAGAATATTCTATAGGAAGCATAAAGACAACCAAGAATCGATTCTCAGCTGGAGCAAATTGGCTTAACTAATTGACTTCTGTGGATCTGATCAACACTGCTTCAGCCTTGGCCAGTGTGCGGAGTTGATAGATGTAGATAATTTAAACTACATGAGATTATTGCAAAAAATGAGAGGGGAAATAATCATCATTGCATTTAGGTAATCATAATGTATATTAGACTAGTCATGTACAGCATTATCACTTGGTTTAGTCTTCATAGGTTTTTTTCTGAAATGAATATTTATACTGTGTTCTGAAGCATTAATGAGGTGATTCTTATACCAAGAACCTTGGTGCAATAGATGAACATAAATGCCGGTGTGTCTCATGCAGTTATTTTTAGACTAATACAAGGATCTCATGTAGGATTTCATGTTCATACTGGTAAAAATATTATGGATTGTGCTTGATAGCCTTTATGGAGGAATGCCTTATGACATAACAGTTCCACATTCTTCTTCTGGACACTTTGTGTTTCAGTGTTAAGTAGCAGCATTATTTTGGGACATAAAACATTTGCCCAAAGCTTTGATTTTTAGTATTGTTTTCTATTTTCTGTAAACCTGCAAGAGAAAACTTATGTGCTGAAAGAACAGTTAATGTATGGGTACATAGAGGGCCTTATTCTGAATTCTGATATATGTAAGTCACCCCTATCTCAGAAATTTATCCATCACTATTGATTTAGCTTTATCACACTTACACTTTGATACTTAACTGCTTGATTATTTCTTTGGCTTGGTTTGGGTTTCTTTGTGGGTTTTGTTTGTTGATTTGTTTGTTTTTGTTTGTCTTGTTTTGGTTTTGTTCTTTTTGGGTTTTTTGCTTTGTGGATGATGCTGAAGTGATCAAATGAAGTTATGTTTTCTTACTCTTTTTGCTGTATCTGGTATTGTTTAATCACAGCTTGGAAAAAGATGTGGAAGGAAATCAGTGAAGGAAAAGCAGTGAAGGTCAAAGGTAATGCAGAAGAGAAGCATAAATGGGATAGAACAGTAAAATGCCTGGAGGACAAACTGCATGGCAGAGCAGTGGAAGGAGAGAAAGATGGGAGATCATCTAAAATGTCAGTATCAGACTGTCAAACTCTATGTTGAGTAAAAGAGGAAAGGAAATTTTGTGTAAATTAATGGCAGATAACACCATCTAGGGAGTAGAACAAATGAAAGGAAACTTAAAAATTCTCAAGGACATGCTACGTACCTGTTATTTTACTGCAGTTCACCAACACAGAGTTCACGTTTCACAATGTCAACAGTAACAGAAGACAAGGTAAAGCAAATTGTACAAGCAAAATTAATTTGAATGAACTTCAATCTCATTAATGTGTCTGTTGGGTTTCAATAATAGAGGACAAAACAGGAGAAGACAAAAATGAAGTGTGTTGTTTTTAGAATTTATTTTTTGAGCAGTGACTGTGAGCATGGTTTTTTTAGGAAAGCAGAATTTTAATATTCTGGCATGAAAATAAAGTCCTTGAGTCCTTTTACTCATGGAACAGATATTCTGTGAAAAAGGAGTTTCATGATGGTAAAGGCTGTCTGCAATTTTATGTCAAATTTTCAGAACATGTTTTAAAAGATGTGCACTCTTTCTGTAAATGAAAACTGGCTAAAATATTTGCAGCCAAATCATATGTGGATATTTTGCAAATTAAATTGAATGTTTTGACAGTTTGAAATAAAACCCTTTCATTTCTAGATGGTGTTTTTCCATAAAAGTGAAATGAATGTATCTCAGAGAGAAAAGGGTTTCAGTATCATTCCTTACACTGCTCTTGTTGACTTTTACGCATTTTTGTACTTTGAGAAACTGGGATAAGTATGTATTTTGGTGATTTGAGGAACTGGATCCTACAATGTTTGAGATAAGCCTTCGTTTGTCCTACAGACAAAGCTGAAATTCATCTCCAAGAGATCCAAATTCTTGATTTTGTCTTTTTGACATCTGGCACTGAAAGAATAGTTTCATGCCTGCTTTTCTATTTCTTTTTGTGCACGGGAGGATTAATTTTTTTTTTTTTAATGCTCATTTTTCATATCTCCTTCCAGGGAACAGTTTGGCATGCTTTGGGCCCTCTGTGCAAACCAGTGTTTTCTAACTACAGGTGTTCACCCAGCAGTAACGTTTCACTGCACTGCATTCCAACCAGAATAAAAAAATGAATTATACTCACAAAATACGCCGATGCTCCCAGTCTTGTGCCTTCATCAGGGATGAAATGTTAGTATACTCTGCTAAATCCAAGTCAATGATAAAAGAATCATGAGAAATATGAATGGAATTGTTTTTCTGCCGGGTGAAGTGCAATGAGGCTTTACTGTTTGATGAACATCTGTAAATACCCTGGATTCCCCCATTGCCTTTGTGCTGTGCAGGTGGTAATGCTGGTGCTTTCTCTTGAACATAACCAGAGTTGTTATCATTACAGTCAGTTTGTTGCAGTCTTAGAGCTTCTCTCTGCTTTTCTTACCTTACAGATATTAGATGTGCAATACCCTATAGCAAATACAACTGCAGCCTGAGTAAATCTCACCTTTTCTTTGTAATTTCAGAACAGAATTTTATAGCAAAGCCTGCATTCCTCCCATTAAAATGCCATCAGGGGGATTTCTATATGCAGGGAACACCTCAGAACTGACTGCCCTCTTCCAAGTCATACAAGAAGTTGGTGATAAGTTTGACAATGCAACCCAAATCATCTTCTTCAGCACGTGGTTCAGCTTCTGTCTTTCACTTATACCTGACAGGTGGAGAGGAAAAGAATTATTTACTTAGAAATAAATAACTTCTGCTTTCTGAGATGTTTATCCTAGTAGCACTAGGGATTTACATGGAAGTGTTAAGCATGGGATCAGATTAAAAGCTATCATGTAACAGTATAGGTTTTTTGCATGGGTATTGGTATAACTTTTGAGTCTGCATGTAAGCACAGTGCTATTTGTGCCTGAGGGATAAAGTAGTAGCAGAGGAGAAGTTCCCTGGATACACTAGCCATTTTCTCTGGGAAATACTTGGCACATGAGGAGAGGAGCTCAATCAGTGATTTAAATATAAGGCAAGTATGATTTCATGAGATCACCATGGCCATGAGGCTTTCTTTGCCTTTCTTTGTGCTCTGGTTTAGTTTGAAATAAGGGTGGAGGTGTTCATAAGTGGTCAGACCCCTTAGAGATAAAAGCACTGGGACAGTAGGTCTGTGTTAGACCCACATCACTATCAGATGTGAGGTCTGGTGCATGAATGCCAGAGTCATAAAATAGCTTGGGTTGGACGAGACCTTAAAGATCACCCAGTTCTAGCACAGTTATCTCAGAAGGTTTAGGGGAATAATTGCTTCACTGCTTGTGATAGCCCTACAGATGCATGGCTTAGTCTACAACTACAAATGCAGAGTGACAGGGAGAAGAAGGGAGATTGGCTTCTTAATCCAGTGTCTCTAAAAGAGGATGGAAAATAAATTTGAACATGTTAAAATAATTCAAATTACTGAAAATACTCTGTTGAGTACTGAAGAACATGTAAAATTATTTCTGCTCCTGAGGCAGCCTATAAATAATATTACTGTATTGGCTGAATCCAAACATAACATATTTTCTCCTTGGCTTTTAAAGCCATTGACAGATACAATAGACACCACAAGCCAACTCTTAATCTTGGGTTTAAGATTTAGATTTGTTCTAGATGTTAGAATTAACCCTGGTTAGAATACATGATAGATTTCTATTCTAGCAGAGAAATATCCCCTCTTCAGAAGAAATCCCCTTCTTAAATAATCTAGTCTGTGACATTCCCTTAATCCCTTTATTTTTCTCGAATTTAGCATAAATACTTCCCTTTCTTGCACCTCCATCCGTTTGTTCTACTTTTTTGCCTTGGTTCCTGTCAATGATGCATGGAGCTCTGTTTTCAGTCAGAAGGGCATTAGCTAAAGCAGTACTTTCCCAGAGTTGGTGCCAGAGAAGTAGACTGAATGTCTTGAGAATGGTGAAAGACATAAATATACAGGGACACATATTGATCTGTATGCATGCAGGAGTGGAGATGGATGGGTGGGTAGATGTACCCTCACACAGATAAATAATACAGCCAGTGAATATACATACACAGCTATTGGAAAAGTCAGAGAATTCTAAAATACTCTCACTAATAGTCTGGTTAATGAATACAAATGCAGTGCAAACTCAAGCAAGCTTAATGCTTACAATGGTTTGTTCCCAGGCATCTACGGAGTGGTAAGGAGGAGAATTAACATAGGATTATCATATTTTACACATAGACATACTTGCCAATCCTTTTAAGAATACTTTAAGGACAGATCTAGTGTCTAAGTATTTGGAAGTAAGAATCACTAAATATAGACTATGCAAACCACTTAGCTATAATTCTTTTCAGTTACTTGCTGTATGACAGAACTGTGTGTTCAGTTGATTTCTGCATAATGAAATAAGCCATTTTAATTTTTAAATGTGGGAAGATAGCAGTTGATATGCTATCCTAAATATTTAAGAAGGTTTCATTTGATTAACTGAAGCCATATTTGGCACTATGAGGAGCTATCCACAACTTTAATACTATCAAAAATTGGATCTGAAAGTGAATGGTAAAAGAGATGTGTGTCTACCTGAGTTTCAGGATTCAGCACCTTTGTAAGACACATTCCACAGATGTTGGAGGTTTTATGCAGGTACAATCACGTATCTATAAAATCCCCCAGCTGCATTATGTAGTTGTCTGACAATGTGGGCTGTGGTTTCACCATCGTTAATATCCGATCTATGTGCTATCAAAGCACTCAAGGTAAATTTGATCTGGCTAAAGGATACTTGGGTTAGCTCCCAACATGCAGTTTGTGCTGGCTGTGGAAGGACAAGCATTGTTTAATCTGGCATTAAGGCTGCTGACACATATTTTTTGAAAGATGGCAGACTGAGATTTTTCCATAATGTGTCTTTGCATCTTGTGACCACAGTGCTTTTTATTTGATATTAATGATCTAAAGCCATGTCTTTAGCAATTGTAAAATGTATTCTCAGATACAGCTCCTGTTAAAAATATATTTTAAAAGCCCTGTTTAAATGTGCTTACTGTTTCTTTTGTTGACTTGGGGAATGCAGTTGCTTTCTTTCTTTATAAATATTACCCAAATAACTTATTTGCATAATTTGTGGGAATACTTTTTAGATATTTTTCCGGGTAGCTTTTGGCATAGGAAAAAAAATAGGTTTAGAACACATGGGTGAGTAGAAAAGTCTTATTTCTTCAAAATTTTTAAACTGTATTGTGGATGAAAGGTTGTTTAGTGATGCTGTGTCTTGAAGGATTTTGCTGTGTCATTTCTCACCTTTCTACCTCTTCAGTGTGAAGGAGAGCAAGAAGGGCAACTAGGAAAGGGCTGAGCCAAACTGCTCAGTGACAATCTAGCAAGGGGCAACAACCACAAGAGCTGCCTTGAGAAGATTCAAAGTGCATGTTAGGAGAAATGTTTCCCCTAGGAAGGTATGGTAGTACTGGAACAGGTTGGCCAAAAGCTCTTGGAACTTGTCAAGGTCTTAACCCTTAAAGTTCACTTTTACTGATATTTCTATGATTGTGTTATTCTGTACCTACATTGCAGAGGTGTCAAAGTAATTTATTCAAGTAGGATTTTCACTGCAGGTGAGTTTTCTTTGTGGGTGAATTTTTTCAGTAGAATTTCAGTAATTTTTCACTGAGGCCATAATTCAGCTGTGAAATAAACTGAGTGGATCTAGTACAAAAGCTGTATATTCTACAACAATCACACTTACCACAGCATAGGGATCATACTAAGTATTAAATGTCCTGTTTTCTTGTTGAAATCCACCGTTAAAACCAATTGTGTATATATGCTTGAAAGTCCCTTTTTATTATGGGCATCCTATGAGCCTTATTAAGCAAAACAAACCCTGAAAGTACAACAGAGTGGTTCCTACCCTTTCAGCAGCAGGACCAGTCTGAAATTTGGTATTATTTCCCATGTTAAACCTCAGTGTTTAGCTTTAAAATTCTTTATTGATAATTTGAAAATATTTTGAAAGGTAATGAACACCATACAGGGTCAGACCAGATGTCCTTCTGTTGTGTCCTGCTATCTGACTCCAGCTAGCAGTGACTGCTTATCAGTGTAGGAGTGATGCATCATCCTTTCCTTGGTATATCTTTCCAACAATCAGTGATTCACTCTTTGCTGAACTAGGTGTGATCTGAGAAAGCATCTCACAGCAGCATTCAGCACTTTGCATGTTTAAACCCATCGAAACATAGTATTAATTATGGTGGTGCATCTAATGCTGCTGTCATTATCCTCTGATGGATTTTTCCAGAAGACTCAGCCACCAGATGTTCATTTGGTCAGTTTCCAAGAGAAATATGCTCCTCTATACATCTTTCATTTGGTATTTAGTGACGTACTCACAGCAATGTTCATGCAATTAAAAATATTTTGGTTGGGTTTGTTTTTTTGTTGGGGTTTTTCTTATGTTTTGTTTTGTTTAATTTTGTTTTTTGGGGGCTTTTTACAGGGGGTGGTGTTAACACAACAATGAGGTCAACTGTGTTTACAGAAATTGCATCAGGCAATGACTCAGTTTTGGTCTTTCTTCAGCTGCTCTGAGTTCTCACCCAAATGTTTTTTAATGGTTTTGGTCACTTTTGATTTATGGGGACACGATTAAATAAGGAAACTGCAGCAGCAGAAAGTATCTGCTGCTACTGGGGAAGCCCAAGCCCTGGAAGCTGGAGGATGCTGCCTCTGCAGCAGATCAACCTAACTGTAGCAAAGGTCATCCTCTAATGGAAAGGAAAACAAAAATAAAACACTCCCATTCCACCATGAGGAGATACTGAGCTACCAGGGGGAGGAAGAACTCCTGTAATATACTGCTGTACAGATCTTTATGGTCCTTTGCTTCTCTTTCCTCCCACAGCCAAATTACAGAGTCTGTTGGTCCTGTGATGGCCTGAGCATTCATGAGATGAGCTGTTGCTCAGCCTCTGTCCTCAGTGCGATCCAGGACCCACACTGCTCAGTGGTGGATCCCCCCAGTCCTTGTTTCCTTCTGTGATACCAGCTCATCCCCTACAATGGGCAACCTTCAGCCAGAGGTCTGTGAATGGTAGTCTGTTCAATTCAGTCTGGAGAGCTCAAGAGAAGCTTTGTTGTGGATAGAGACACAAGAATGGCCCATCTCCAGCCATGCTCTTCCTTTTTGATGTCACTGGTATGTCATAGCCACTGATGAACTCTGAATTTTCCTGATTTCCAGGTATGGCGCTGCTCTTCCTCCACTGTTCCTTCATGGCATGCAGACAGCTGAGTGCTGTGTAGTTCACACCAGATGAAGGAATCCTTTCAGGAAATCCCCAGTTCAAATGACAGGAACAATTGATTTGCAGTATGGAGGGCCAGAACATCACACTTTTATTGTCAAGGAGGCATCTCTCTTGAGATGTTTCTTATTTTTCCCCTTTATTGTTCAATTATCTTTCATTTTTTATAACGACAGTATTTAAATACACGCCTTAGAATTTCCAGTGTTGTATGGCTATGGTCTTGTGAGGGTTTTTTTTCAGGCAATCTTTGTAGAGAAGTCTTTTCTATTTACTTGGAATACTTAGTCTTGGGCAGGTGAACCTTTGCTGTGTGGGTCCAGGATTTCAATTAAATTTTTTCATTTCCTTTTTGTGAAAATTCTGTGGTCAAACAAACGTTATTTGCAGAGTAAGGCTGATCTGTTTTTCTGTTGCATGACCCCAGTATTGGGCAACATTACTGTTGCTCTTGTTTAATACCGCAGTGCCTGTGTTCAAGTCAGGGAAACAGAAAGAAGTGCTTGGGCATGTTTAGGGATGTGTGCGCAGCGAAATTTCTATGTGTAATGAAATGAGAAACACCCTATTTTAAGTTTGCATATGCATTGCAGGGTACAGGAAAAAGGGACTCCTCACTGATAACTGGGAGTTAACTGAGATAACTGTTGTTGCATGGTTAAAACAGAATACCAAATCACACTCCTTGTTCTCATTAAAAGGCTGCTATTTCACAACCTCAGCCACAGTTGTTACTAATCTGGTGCATTTCTCTCATAGTTCTCATCTTTGCTTTCTATAACTCTGGATCTTCCATAATGCTAGTGATTAGTATGCAAAATTTCTCTGTCTTTGGAGCTAAAGATATACTCCTGAGTATTGTCATCAGTTATAGCTTTGGTGTTCTCTTCAGCATAAAATCTCTTCAAAATAAAATCCCTAGCTAATTTCTCACCCTGTAATTAAGGGCCTAAAGTAAAGAAGCTAACTAAAGGAAGCATGTGAACTGTGAGACACCATTTTTAAAAATAATTTTTGCCAGTACCACTTATTTCAGCTTTAAGACAAAAAAAAAGCTGTACAATACACGTGTGTATTTTCTGTCCACATACATTTCACTACTCTAAATTAAAAGCCCTAAAAATGAAAACGTCCAGGTGCATTGGTTATAAATGAGGAGCTGACTCAGTGTCTGCTATGGCCATTAATGAACCTCTCCTACACTGCCTAATCATCTTGATTGCCTTATTGAATGAAACATGTGACGCAAACCTTGTACAAAATCTCGGTGCTTCTGAGGCACTCACTTTAGCTCTTTGTACTGTAAATGGTGATTTACTTTTGGCACCTCTTCAAATGGCAGCTCTTTACATTTGTGGTCTTCAGTTGAATCTTCTACCTATACACTCAGTTTCCCAGAGCACCAATTATCTTCAAGTCTTTAATGTCCCAGCAGGTGTTAGTATCAGGAAAGTCATGCCTTGGTCAACATACTATTTTGCCTGTCAACATGAGGTCAACATACTTCCCTCAAGAAAGGATTGGCTGAAGTATAAAACAGCTGCAATTGTTCCTACTTCCATAGCCTTCTGAAAAAAGGATCAGCATGGTTCTAGCCAAAACAGTCATTATCTCTGCTTAATAAATGTTCTGGGTTTAATGGAAATGTAGAAGGCTGCTTAATAAAGCCTTTATTAGTAAACACTCCATAGTTAAATCATCCTAAAGTTAGTTTGTTAGACTGTTTAAACTAAGGCTGTGGTACTATTGTGTATCTAGTGAAGATACAGTATTATCCTGCAGCCCTTCAAATTGTGAGAGTACTATAGGCTTCCTGTTGATGTTTGCAGTCTCAGGAAAAAGCTGAAGTTTACAATGGCAATGGAAAGGGAAATGATTAAATAAGCTTTAGGAACTAAACTACTCTTCCTTCTTCAAACAGATCCTTCTGGACATGGCTAGAAAGACATGGAGTACAATGGTGAGGAAGTCTACTAAACTCAAACTTCTGGTGTTCTCATACTTGTTACTGGCTATCGACATACTTAGTGGAACTTATTCATGCTTGTTGAAAATTGAGACTGTTAACTAGGAATTAACTGCATTTTTAACAACTTGTTGTTTCTAGTATTCTGGTTTGTCTTGGTTTAAGGGACAGAATTGTGCAAATTATTGCACAACTGATGAAGCACATTTATCTGAGGATTATTCCTTTAATGGGCTAGGCAGTTAATGCTTTTAAATTGCAAACTTTTACTATAGGCATTCAATGTTTTCAAATGCATGCCTTTATTCTTTATTCTTTATTCTTTCATTTTAGATCTTCCTGAAGAAGGTGGTAGCTACTTTTGCAGATATGCATCAAAGTATTTGGCTTGGCTTTCCATCATAGTTCTTCTGCTTCTGTATCCCCATTCTGTATCCCCATTTTGACATAGTGCACCCATGAGGTGCCAATGTGGAGAGCTCTCATAGCTTATCAGATGTCTTGGAGAGGACAATCTATAGGAATGTTTTTTCTTATCAACAGTGTTCCCATTTCCAAAGATCAACACATTTTGTGGCAAGAAGGTGGGTTGTGCATGGAAGCCCCAATCAGGAATTGGGTTTAGTACATACCTGTCATCCTTCAAGAGGCTGCAATGTCAGTAAAGCATGGGGAGAGGAAAGTAACAGACATTGAGTACAGTGGTGAGCCATGCAGAGCACAGAAATGGTGTTAGAGAGACACAAAATTAAGCGGACAAAGCAATACCAAACTCAAAAACAATAGAAGAGGAGAAAAAGAGAATTAGGGGAGGGAGAGGACAGGGAAAAGGAAAGTAAGATACAAAATGAAAACAATAGGAGGAGCAACATGAGCACCATAAATAGGGGAAAATAACACTGGACTGAAAACTGTGTTGTCTGGAGATATCCATGATACAGCTAAAGCATAACTGAAACATTTGTATTCTTGAGTTCCGGGTAGATTTCTAAACTGCTTCTTAAATGCTTTAAAATGTTACATACATTTGATGCAGTTGGATGAAAATGGGATTTTATTTTGATACACATTTCGTTTTCTTTCCTAATGTTACAATATACACAGAAGAAGAATAGGATGTGTATTAGTTCAACAGGAACTCAAGACAACTTGTTTTATATGAGCAAGGGTGTTAGGTATTGTGAACTATAAAAACATTCCATTGTTAGACAAGAAGAGTTAAATGTATCGCTTTTAGCAATCTTCCAAATTAAACAGCCAGGCTTTGCTCTTCCCTCTGTCAATATGACATCATTTTGTTTATACTGAAAAGACAGTTTTAGAGGTTCATCTTGAGTTGGAACATGTTATTTAGTGTGGCAAGAATTCATAAAACGTTCATAGAAGTTTTAACATTTGTCTCACTAAGAGAAAGTCAAAACAAACATTTTCAGGCATATAAACCATATACTTTGAACATTGCTCCTGGTTCTGCATTTCTAGAGGGTTTTTTGTTTGTTTCCCTGGTTCTGCATTTCTAGAGGGTTTTTTGTTTGTTTCATTTGGGGTGGTATTTTTTTTTGCTGAAAACACAAAATCATTAATCACATACATTAATACACAAGGGGGGAAATGTTTGAGGAAGAAGGCGTAGACCTGTACAAGAGGGTTGTCTACATTCTGTGTTTATTCCAGTGAGGAACTTCTGTCACTCAGTACATCAATATGTTCTATTTAAGTTTAGTACTGCAGTTTCTTTAAAGAAGGCTGTTAACAATCACAGTCACGTGAGGACTGGATGAAGTGGATTACGTTTTCATTTTGTTTTTTCCTGATAGAAGTTTCTGGTCATTTTGTCTTGTTCTGCTGGAACCCAAGTGCCTCTGAAGGCTGCCATTAGTGTTGGGATAGTGAGAGCCGTCCATCTGGACACAGCTGCCATGGCACCACTTTTTAAGGTGCTCTACAGAGGTTAAAGCATAAAGTACTCATGTAGCTGGAGCTTTAGGTGGCATCTTAATGTCTTTGGGAAGCAGGCAAACCCAGCTCCACACATGTGAGCTATAAAAGGGATGATGTGAGGATGATGTCGTGGTGTTTGGTAATGGTAACCAGTAAGGCAGTGAAGTCTTTTCTAAAAGTATCGCATTGCAGCGTGAAGCTTCCTGGCGTGATGTCAGGCAGCTCTCATGAACCCCGACCGCTCCACAGCAGCTATGGTTATTCTTAGAGACACTTCCTATTCCTTAGGAAAAGCTACTGTGTGAGGCTTAGCTGGCTTTTATCTTTAGAAGTGAGCATTTAAATGTTGGACTAATTTGTAGCTCGTTCGCAGCTCAGCTGCAGCCCTGCCAGCTGCGCTGGGATCAGTGACAAGCCTTTCTTCCGCCTCCAGAGCACACTTGCAGACAGATCCAGGCCCTAGAAGCACATTGCCCTAGAGGCAACTCGACTTTTTCATAGGCATGTAGCTGCCTGAGGGAATTTTCCAGAACAAGTAGCATATTAGGCGTTCCCTAGCAAAGAAAGACCTTACACACAGGTAGTAACCTTGCTGGCTTCAAGAGTGTTGGATTGGTACTGCTGGGGACACACTCTTCTGTTTGGAGATGGAGAGGGACTGTGATGTTAAGTATTGCCCCACCTGGGCCATTCGTCTTAGAGACAGAGGTGCGAGCTGCCCAGCCAGGTGGCAGAAGGGGATGAGGAAAAACCTCTGTCCTCTTAAGGGATGTTGATTCAGAATGGCAGGAGCAATATGTATTTCACTAAAGCATCTTCTCTCTTGGATTGTCACCCATGAGCCTATGGCAGCATTCTTGCAAGACTTAGCAGAGCGGCTGAATTAGAGACAGCCTCTCTTGTGTGTTACATCACAAGGGAAAAAAAGTTATTTTTTGGGTGGAGATCAGAAAATTAGTTAATGAGGTAAGAATTAGTAATAACTACACTGGGAGGCATCTGGCTGTGCAGCTTAGCAGTTGTTTGGCAGTATGGAGCATCATCATTCCCACATTTTCAGAAGCCTGTTGTACTCTTCATTCTTGTCTCACCAATCTCTTCTGGTTTTGTTTTCCCTCATAGATTTGGATAGTTAATCTGATAGTTACAATCTAATAAATAATAAATACTCTTAGCTGGAAGCCTAGCAGCCTCCTCTTGGTCAGGCTGGTGGCAGATTTGACCTCTATTTTGCAGAAGTGTGCAGTGGCAGCTGGGCAAGGCCTGGAGCAGCAGTTCCAGGCACAGGCCTCCACAAGTTGTGATACCTTGGCTGGCAGGGAGCAGGAGAAGACAGTCGTCCATTCCTGACCTGTCAATGGGGTGAGACACCATCGTGTCAGTTTTACATCATTGCAAAAATAAATAAATCTTATTTTCATGGTTGCATGTTCATATGAGGCTCTCCATCCGAGGGAACAGAAATGAACTAACCCCACCTGACACAATCCATTTAGCCTCTACAGTAAGCAAAGATATATTTAAGAGAATATTTTTTTTGTTTCCTTTTTTTCTTTCCTTTTTTTAGTTCAGGAGATTTCTCCTTGTTTACATCACTGTTAAATTTAGTCCATCTTGTAGGCACAAAATGCTACTTTTCCATGCCATTCTTCTTTTAAGATCCAAGGAAGTGTGAAGGAGTAAAAACAACCAATTGTTAACCACGGTTAACATGAGCTGCTGAAGTGATTCTATTAGCTCATGATAACTGCCCAGATGCTCCAAGTGCTGGGGTCTCGCCGCCGGCTGGCGATTCCCATAGCAGGCGTCAGTAACAGATAGTGTGAGAAAAAGAAACTTGATCCTGCCTCTTCTAAAAGAGAGTAAAATATACACTCAGCAGGGATGAGAATATCCTAGAAACAAACAGCAGGGAGCTGAAACAAGGAAGAAACAGAGCAGGAAATGGAGCTACAATTCTGATTTCATCAGATTAGCGGAAGCTGAACAGAGGAGAAACCAAAGGATTTCTGTGAAAGTGGGAGTGCACTGTGTTGGATTCACCCTTGACCAGTAAACCCAGTTTTCACACTGGATCTGTGTGAAAGAGCAGGAGAGGCATTTTTCTTTTCTAAGCTTTCATATTTTCAACATGAGGACAGTTTTTTTAAACTAAGAAACTGATCTTTAGAACTGAACCTGACCAAAAAAAAAGTTGTTTGCTAAACAGATTCAGTTTTATTAATATCTTTGTTCATTCCTAGACAATGTTTTTGAACTATGTTTTTTTATTGAAATGTGGTTCTGGCATTTCTGTTGTGACTCTTCTTGGCTTTTATTGAATATTGCCATTCAAGTGCAACAAAACCAGAACTAACTGAATGGGTATTTAAAAGCATATTGCTCTTCATTAAATGGAAACTTCAAAAACTTGGGGTTGAACTGGGTGAGATTCACCCTGGACAATAAATACATTATATCTACTTCATGTTTTCAGCAAATTTTTATTCTGTTGCTAACAAAATTAATTTGGTTTTCAAAATGAGGAAAGGAGGTGGAAGTTATGTGAGTGTAGGAACAATGGGTATCCTGGAAGAGCCTTGAATTGGCAGGTGGAGCGGAGTGAATCATGAGATGGAAAGGAAAGGGAGATTACTCTTTAAGGAGTCATGTTAACCTGAAGTGATTAAAATGTGAGGCCTTGTAGGAGCTGATTTTTCATTTCTCCAGAAAGCAGGGCTTGTAAGAAAAACTCAGAAAAGGAATCAAAATAACAGAAGACTCTCTGTATTACTATGTCACGGGTTTCAGGAACTTGGCAAAGTCAATCTCCCTCAATAAAAGATGGAAATTGTTCCTTAGGATGTTTGATTAAAGAGAAGATTGGGAAATATTTAAATATAATTTAAAGTGATTTAATGAAAAACAATATTTGAAAAAAAGGTTTAATTTCCCTGAAAATAAATCACAGCTAAGGAGGACAAACTTTCCATGTAAATCCAGTGATTTGGAGCACTGTGCCTGGAAGGGGAGTTCAGATGCAGTGCATCTGTCACAGCCTCAGAGCGCTGGCCCTGCTGGCTCTTGGGCTGGAAGTGCAGGCAGGACTTGTGCCCTGCTGCATCTGCTGAGCTGTACAGGACTGGAACAATATTACAGGCAAGCAAGACTTTCATTTTGCCTGGAAAAACAAGGAATCTGAGTGCTGAATAGGGAATATGATCAGTGCTACTGAAGAAGCATTTGCTTTAAGAATGATTTCTTAGACTTGGTTACTTTTCTCCCCATTTTTATGTTATTCTTTTAGTTCTTTGGTTTAGAGTACTCTTTTTTCCTGGCCTCCAATGTCCATAAGAGATGTATAAAAACTGTACATAAAATGTACAAAATAATTTTAGAATTTTTTTTTTTTTTACTTTTGGAGAAGCTTATTTAAACATTAAATATTTTGAAACATATTTCAACAAGATATATATGTAAGCAAAATATTAAATATTTTTAAAAGAGAATATATTACTTTTTATATTTTATAGACCTAATGGACACAATATTCACAAAGGCTTTTTGTGGGTTGGAGATGGATTCTGGCTTTGCTGAGCTCAGGAGTCACCTCTGAGCAGATGCTCTTGGCTGTTCCTTTGGCTGTGTTCAATCTGCTGGTGTTCCAAAACTCTGAGAACACCTGCTCTTTGCACTTCTGTGAATGTTTTAGGCAATGTGTTTATTGTTTTGGAACAAAGATAGGAAAGGGAATTCTTTTTCTAACAGCTTCACAGAACAGTAGATTCGCAGCCACTTACAGATAGGGAACTCAGACAAATAAGGGGCAGACTGTGTCCAGGTGCCACTGCAGGGTAGAAGACACTATTCTACCTTTCCTTCTTTCAAAAAAAAAGCAGAATAAATCAGGCAAGCAAGAAGTAGGCCAGGAGAGTTGTGCTATCAGCACCCTCCAACTGCTGGTGTCGAGCAAACCAGCTTGGATCTCTGTGCAGCTCTGTACTGTGTCGATGCATTTCTGCAGTCATCAACTACAGCTAAGCTCCAGTTCCTGCATCCACAGCAGCCTCCTAACTTCCCAACAGTCTTATTTGTCTCCTGTCTTGTTTTAGGCAGTCTGATCTATTTAAGGGAATAAATACCTGTTGAAGTTTTTAGCCTTAAATAGCTCACATTTAAATACAACGAGGGAGGCCAAGCTTAAACACAAGAAAACAATTTGTGTGGTAATATGCAGTATTTAAAAAGAAACCTGCAGTGTGTAATTCTTCACCATGCAGAAGCTGGGTAGAACTTTCTACTTCTCAGAAATGTGAAATTAGTTCACGTCTTTTCTTGCTTTTATGGTATTGCCAATTATGCAGTGCACCATAAGCCCCGTGTCCTAAATTTCTTGATTCATGTCTAAACATTGCTTGTATTAGCTGTACCCTAATTAATCCTTTTGTGACACAAGTCTAATTTGCCCAGCATGCTTTTCTTTGCCAGGAGTGGAAGCACCAAATCTGCTGATGCCAAAGAGGTAACGTGTATTTAACATGCATCAGCGCTTGCTCTCCCTTTTACAATTGCTGATCCTCCTCCACTTAATAATGCACTACTAAGTTAAGGTTATACATAGCTCAAGCAGTGCTAACTATCAGGGTGTGTGGTTATTCCATAATAACCACATTTTAGGGTGTGTTTCAATTTTACAGGCCAGTCATTTACTTCAAATTACTTTGTCATTTCTTAAAGTCATTGTGTAATTTCATTATGAAAGGAAAAGAAAAAATATAATTTGATTTTTAAAGATGCATTAAATAACACTAATTATAATGCTTAACTTTTAGCACGTTTTTCATCCTCAGTGCTTTATAGCCAGTTTGCTAATTAATTTTTACAACATTCTTGTGATGAGCAACTAGCTGTACTTCTGCCCGAAAGTCAGGAATGCTGAGGCAGGGAAGCTGAGTGGTTTGCCCAGGATTACAGTGATTTGCCCAGGAGATGGTTTTAGAGTCAATATGAGTATTTGGTTGTTTCAGACTGCCAGGTCACGCACTCATAAATCTTTCTTTCCCTCAAACCATGTACTCTCAATAATTATTTTATATTTAAAACAGAGAAGAACAGAGCCTTAAAATGGCACAAGTCACCCCTGTGATCTACAGAATTCTGACTGTGTAAAGGAAGATTTGTTTTTAAACACCTCCACTTGAAAAATGAAACTCTTTTACTCCACTAATCTTTGGAGGCAGCAAAAATTCACGTAAATGTTCACCAGTTCTTTTCTTGAAGTTTCATTACTAATTAGTGGTTGTGAGGCAGTAATCCATGCTCCCATTACCTCCTTTAAGGCCTTTTCAAGCTTCAATCTAACTACTAGCTCTCAGCCTGTGATTAAATTTCTGAGCTGCCTTTAGTCCCAGGAGCGTTCAGCACAGTAAAAGAAATGTCTTCAGCTGCAGCCTTCTAACAGGGTAGGAAAAGGGAAGAGGTGTTTCTTCTGCCATTTGTAAAGATACCATCCTTAACAGGGAAGAGAAAGGAGAAGTAGTAAACAGAAGGTGAAATGTCTGAAATGGGAGTCACTGGATGCTGGGGATTTCTGAAACAGCAGCCCATCATATTTAGGCAAACATGCTAAGTTGGAAGCCTTTTTAAAATCACCTTCTTCAGATACCAATTGAAGAACAGCTTACTGGAACAGTTTTATCAATATTGTTAATTTTCTTGGAGTGGTTATAATACTGTGGTATATATGTATATGTATACAAATATGTATATATTTGTGTATATAGAGCATCTGTGTAGCATTACATTCCAATATTGCAGTATAATATAATGTATCTAGAAAATCAAGTGCTTTGTAAGGCTTAATTTCTATATATTTTAAAAAAATATGAAAATGTGTCTTTGACATGCAAGAGTTTAACAATCCTGAAAGACAAGTTAGAACTACTCAAAACTTTAAAATTCGTGTGTTTGACAGTGTTGTGAATGTATTTATTTTCAGAATGTGGAGCGGGTAATATAATACCCATATTTATTGCAGCTGGATCATTTTCACCTCCTCAATCTTTCTTGTTTGTTGATTGTGACTTTGGTTCTAGCACTGAGGGCATTCAAACTGAATCCTCCTGTTTCCCTAAACTTTAAAGTTAATTACTCTTAAGCTTCCAGTGCAGTTATCTTTGACTTAGGTATTATGTTAGCACTGCAGATACTATATAATCATTTAAAAGGACCTGTAATTTTCCCAAAGGTCCTAATCCTCCCATGGGATCATGTTGCAACACTTAACTAACATGCTGTAGTTGGGTTCAGAAGAGCTTCATGCAACAGCAAGGTCTGAGACAAGCCTCCTTTGGGAGCACAACCTTCAAAAGGCAAGGATTTGGTATTGATAGTTTGGGGACTTTTTTCTTAGGGCTTTGTCACCAATGGTAATTTGTGACAATATGAACTTCAAGGGCTTTATGGTAAGATAAAATGAAAATCATTAAATATTGGTGCTACTGACTTGCTTAAAGACTGTATTTGATGTTTATTTGCCATAAACCAGAAGAAATATTTATTTAATAGCATAATCTCAAAGGCTGATGCTGTCTCCATGAGAGTTCAAATAGAGCCTCTGCAGAGGCTACCTGGTTGAAATCTGCTCAACCAACATTTCTTTAAAAACCCTGCTTAGCATAGCTCAGTTTCTGGCCTGCCCTACAAAATTGCAGTCTCCAGTAAAGTTAAAGGATGATTCATGTACCTAGAGAAGGAATTGAATATTCAAGTCACTTGTCAGGCTGGCAGGTTTAAATTATATAACAGGAAGCTTTCTATTCATATGTAATGTAACTGAATCACCACTTCTTTATTGATAATTCATTATATGTTGCTACTATCACTCTGCAGCTCTGAAATGCTTTTTGCTATAATGATTTTATACCATACCAGTATAATGGCCTTCTGACTGTGTCAATCAGCTCTACTTGCGTGTACAGTAATATTATTCTGCAATCTGTCTTGGGAGAATGCTTAAAAGCTTTCTCTCATTTTGTCCATTTAACTCATGTATTATCTGAGTTTTTACATTAAATGGCCATACTTAATATCCCATGACATGTCACCTATTTTCTAGGGAGGATACTGATACAGTACTTACCAAATCCAGGATCTATACTAATCAAATTACACCTGCCCACCTCAGCCAAGAGCAGTTAGTTCAGTGCATCAGCATTTAATCTGTAGGAAGAACTTATGAGGAGGAACAAAAACAATGAGAACTGTAGTTGGCTAAATGTAGTCATGGTTAATGCAATTTGTTTTGTGAGGAGGGATTAGAAGAGATTGAAATCAAACTGAGGCACGGGGTCAATTTAGATACAGATTTGTTGCCAGAACTCAGCTTATATTGGTTGCACATTTATAAAGACAAGGTCTAATCTGGCAAATATTTATGCAATTTCAGTTATGCACTTTGTTCATTCTGCAAAATGAGACTTGGCTGTAAAATTAAATGTGTGTGCAAAAGCAACAAACTGTCAGACTTTAAGAGAGTTCAGGTGAAGTGTAGATAACAATCATTCTTTTGCACTGAAAGACTGCATAGAAGTCTCAAATACTTGCTCTAAACCCCTTTCACAGTCAGGTTAATGTACTCAAAATTTTAAGACTTGAAATGCCAGCTGCTGAACACAAAATCCTACTTTGGAACCAGTGCCAAGGCATTTAATCTGTTTGACTTAGACATTTTCCCTAAAAATACTGGATACACTTAAATCTCATTTGTTGCTTGATTCAGTCAATGCCATGGTGTAACTGACTTCTATGTTAAAGAATAAAAGACTCTATTTACCTAACAGTTTGAAAATTTAATGTTTCAAGGGCAGCGGGTGTCCATTTATGTGGACACCTGGCGTATGATGTGCCAACTACTCTGCATATGAGAACTTCAGACAAAGTTCATGCAGCCAACGTCCAAGTACAGGCAGAATTCATCTGCTCAGCCACACAAGAATGGCAAGGTGGAGAAGCAATGGTATAATTAGGCCCCAGCCTTATTAACTCATAGGACAATAAATTGTACCTTTTCCATTATTATTCATTCCTCAGTCCATTTTTAAGCCAGCTTTCTTTGGGAATTGGATATTCCTGCCTGAATACTTGCAGCTGTCAGTGGAAGGGACTTTCAGTTAACCATATAAAAGTGCAGGAAAAGGTCCTAAGCAGGCAAGGATATATGTATTTTTCTGAATTGTGAAAGGGAATATGCATAACAACATTTAAGCAAATGGCTTTTATTGCTTTTGCTAGCAGAATGACACTCCTTGGGGCCTGCGTGCACCAGCACGTTGGCAGCAATCATAATGAATGTCTTGTACTAGTGTACATTAGGTGGGGGGAAAAAACATAAGCAAACTCAGTTCTGTGTTTATAAGTCAAGAAATTAACATAGAAACCTCTTATGCTTTGTTTTGCCACTGTTCCCTCCCTTGTGTTAGCCAGCCAGCCTTGCTTTTCTAACCCTTCACAGGATGTCAGAAGCTCTTGGCACATAGGACTGGGTGATACAGGCAACATCACGTCTTGGCTCCTTACCTTGTCCTAGGCTGGGTTTTTGTTTTCACCTGGGCACAAAATTCAACCAAAATGATTTTGATTTCCTCCAGCAGTAGCAAGGACAGCACTGAATAGACACAGCACCCTTCTCTTTGTAGGCTGACAGTGGTTTGCAGAAGTGAGCAAGTTTCCTTCCCTGTGACCCTGGAAGCTCGGTACATGATTTATAAATCCTCAGAAGGCTGTAGCTAGACAAAAGTATAAAGTTTAGTGAACATGGACAGCTGGTTGTATTGGGTATCCCAAATCCATCTGCAGGGTCTCTTGTGGCTACTTTTTACCTCGTGCCTGAGGATGGTGGGACCTGCCACCAGCCTTTTCCCAACACTGCGCTGAACCAATGCAGAGCCTCAAATCACAAAATACAATGTGTCTTCTGCTTCTAAATTACACTGTAATTAGTAATTTTATAGGTTTGTTTTAACATACAGTTTGTTAAATTGACGGGATATTAGTATAACTAATAACACAAAAAGGAAGTAATTCTTCCTTATTGCCGTGTTAAAAGTTAAAATGCAGAATAAAGGGATAAAGAACTCTGGGCAAAAAGTTCTTAGGAAAAGGAATATTGGTTTTCTTTGACTGTGTTTGTTTTTTAATTCAATAGAAATAAACAGTTACCATGGCAACTGTCATATCACAGGCAAGGCGAGAAGCAAGGAAGATGCAGTGCACTTACCAATTAGCAGAATGAGTTTTAGGACTTCTAAAGAGACATTTTGCCTGCTGACATTAAGATACATTGCAACTTGGCCTTCAAGGGAAGTTAGAGTTTGCTTCTGTACATCCTTTTGGCAGCTGCATTAGCCACTGCTTCTTGATACTGGACCCCTCTTGGTGGAGCCCTCCCCTCTGGAGGTTCTTACTGCTCCATGGGCAGCCAGCAGCTCCCAGGGCTGCCGTGGGGAGGACACCCTGTCCACAAGGATGGTGTCTCAGGCACGGCAGTCACCGCTCACCAGAAGGTCAGGAGGAATCATAAATGATGATCTTGTGACACCCAAGATGCTTAAAACACATGGATAGTGTTAATTAATCCTTCTAATAGCCTGGTGAGATAGGCAAGCATTATTACCCTAGAATTTATTTACTTTTTTTTCCTATTTTTAATACATAGGGCAGCTGAAGTTTCTTTAAGTGTTTTCAGCATCAGGGAGAAGCAGAAGTAAATAGTCTCTGTTTTCCAGCCCTGTGTCCTGGCTACTATTCAGCTCTCCTAGGTCTTGTTTGCTGAACTTCTCTCATATCCATTACTACTACTACTACTATTATTATTATTATTATTATTTTTGTTGTTGTTAGAATACTGTTAGTATGGTCTTGAAAATGCAAAATGCTGTAGTGCACCAGAGGTTGTTTCCTTTTTGTTTTACTCTTTGTTTTAAAGGATTTGGAAATACAGCAGCACAGCAGCTCTCACAAATATAGAAATTATAATAATATATATTCCTCATTTTCAAGGGTTGGGGTTTTCTTCCCTCTTTTTATATTTTCTTTCAGGATGAAGGGTGTTTTCGTTGTTCTGCAGGCAGTCTATATATGTGTAAAATTATCCTCATATTGCAGGGTAGTTCAGAGTGCCATGTTTAATCTGTGTATCCATGTGTTGTATAATTTCCACATACACATGCATGCACATATGCACATAAACTTTAATTTTTTGCATATATATTTAGTTGTATATATGATCATACAAATA
>NC_089692.1:10835503-10875503 GCF_031753505.1 Anomalospiza imberbis | reverse complement strand
GCAATATTGATTTCTGTACCTGTCTTTATGAACTCAGTCTGAGCTGAAACTAGGATGTCACACCTATATTTCTTTGTATTATAATTCAATAAGTTAATAAAAGGTAATTGTGTAATACTACTGTGCGTTCTTGGCAGCAAAACCAGGAAGAAAACTATTATTTACTTTAACTTACATTTTATGTACACAATACTGAGTGGAACAATCCTACAGGAGAAGGGAGCAGATTAGATCACCTATTGTGTTTGCATTTACACCTCTTCCTAGTTACTCCAATTCTGAAATGGATTTTCTTTCCAGTCTTTGATATTTATTTTATCTAGAATTTGTTTTCTTTTTTCCACTATTTTCTTTCTTTTGGTTATATTTATATACACACACACACACATACTTGTTAAAAATGTCTGACTATTTTGTTGAGGCTACTTCATTTGTGTACCACAGCAAGTTGATTTTCATGGGGATTTTGTGACTGTGCACATAAATCTTTATGTAATTCTGCCTTATGGAGACTTACTTTCACTATTTAGGTGAGAAGGACATGTGATTTCACATGCTTAATACACCTCTTGGATTTTTGAATAGCACTAAACACAGAGGATGGACAAATATGCTAATGCTCATACCACAGACCACAAAGATGCTCTATTTGCTTTTGTTTTGCACTATATTCTGGGTTCTTGTATTTATTATAAACAACAAGACAGTGGAATGTGCACATTTATAATAAACTATAGAGCAAAGAAAAAAAAACCCAAATATGCAGATCCCTCAGTCAGGGAAAGCCACATTATGAAGAATCATCATAGATAAATCTACGGGAATATTGTTGTTTGAATTAAGGTAATTTAATGGCCCATTTAAATACTTTTCCTGTTTATGAAGCTTTCTTTTTCAAATGCTTTCTTCCTATTGGTTTCACATCAAGTAAGCCTTTTTTTTTTATCCAGAATGTTGTGTTATTTTTATTTTAATAATACATCTTTGGGCACATTTGCTTTCCTATGTTAATTTAATATAGGAGCTAAGCTCTCAATTAAAAGCAAATTATTAGGATTCACAGTTAATCCAGAAGTGAAGCAGAACACTAGTAGAATTTTCCTGTGAGTTAGGCCATATATTTATAGTGAAGAAGCAACTCCTCTCTTCTTGTTAAGATGCATATTGAAAGTAGCCTGTTATTGCCATTTATCATTTGGTGGAGATTATTTTCACATTTGTACTTATAATTGTTCCTAGTTATGTGAAATACAGGCTTTCTGTGTGTATTCTGTGTGGGAAAAGGTGAGTTTGTGTGTGGAAGAACAGCTGAAGTACATCAGGGCCTACGTATCTTTAATTCTGCATTTCACAAAAAGGCATATATTTGACCTATTCATTGCCCACATTTTCTCTACTGTCTTTTCAAAAGTAGAGATGTATAAAATAATTTAATTTTCTGCTGGTTCATTTCTCTTCTGTTTTCGGAGGAGAGGAAAAAATAGACAGATAAACGGAAATGCTTTACATAAAGCAGCTCTCTGAAAAGCAAAGTAGATGCTATTTATGTAAAGTCCGGTCTCCTGGAGCTATGGTTTTGCTTATAAATGAGTCCAACACTGAATTTATACAGATTGAAATACCTGGCCTTTCTAGTTTCGCAAGCTGCATTTTAAACCCAATATTAAGCTACGATTATAGTAGAAAGCATCAACTGAAAATTCCTGAAGTTAATAAATATTCAGATGCCCTGATTTTATGATCAACCAATTTTTTTTCCAATTACATATTTCTCCAAGAATTTGTATTGGCTTTGTGAAACTAGAAACTTTTCAGATATGTAAATCAGTCTTAGTGTTACTGTGCAGTATTCTTTAAATTAAATTACAGTACAGATATCAGATTCTAGCAGTTCTTTTACTGCAATGAGATAATTTCTGGAGGCAAGACACCTGGCCAGGATAGAGCGGTGATTAATTTTATGTGTTTAGGGTGCAATCATCACTCAGAAAAAGGCTTAGGGTTTGGATGATGGATGACGGGTAAAGTGCAGGCTGATAGGACATGGCCCATGAATCTGTTCTACATCATCAGTTCCTTTGATCACTGGCAGAAGTTCAGAGATACTTCTTTGCATCTGTCCAAAATAAACAAGGCTACCATATACCTTTTGCAAGATCAGTTTTAAATACAGGCTTATTTCTGGGGGAGAAAACACCTTTATTTTTTTCAACAATGGCTGAGGGAAAATAAAACAAACACTTTGTCTTGCATTTACAGGCACTTTTACAGGCAGAAATACATTGAGTGTGTGTGCATCCATGTCCATACACATGTGTGTGTGTATATATATATATATATATATATATAAATGAAAGATGATACCATAAAAGCAATTTTTTCCCTTGCAAACTGATACTTATGTTGACACCACAGAGGGGATTCAGCATAGCTGCTGAAAAACAGTGTTACACAGCCTGTCATGAGAAGAAAGCCCTAAGTTATAGCAATGCTATGCAGCATTTCTTCTTCATTAGTAATGGTGGTGTGACTACAAATTGTTGGGAATCTTTCTCACTAGTGATAGCAAAATGAACTGTGTAACCAAAATAATTTTGATTAATAATTCAAAGAGTTAAAGGGTGAAGAGATAGAGAGGATTTGTGCCAACCTACCAAAAAAAATTTTGTGTCTTAATTAACAAAACATAATTTGATAATTGGAAACAAATGCTTCTTTATCATATGATTTCTACTTTTCTTTACCCAATGCTGTCCCCTGCAGGGTGTAAGAAATCAGATCACAGAAGTACTCAGAGGCTAAAAAAAAATATTTCTTTTTTTTTAATCCAGGGGTAAGAGAGGAATGACTGAATTAACATCATGTTCTCTATCAGAATTCATTATCAAGCCAGCATGGTTTATAAAAAATCCTTTCAGAAGCTTGACTGGGTGCTGTAATGGGCATTCCTTGAAAATATTCTCTTATATCTCATGGCATATGTGCAAGACTTCTTTCCACAGGTGTTATGAATTCCTAGCGCTCATGTTGATATTCTGTCTGTGGGCAATAAGATGTTAAGCACTTCTTTTATATGTTTCATCAGCTGCACTTGGACAAGAAAATCAAACAGAACACATAAATTATAAAATACTTCTCAATGGACATTTTACCATTTTATAGAATGAGAAGTAAAGGGTATCCAAGACTGCTCTGTATATCTAGAAAATACTAAGCTACTACTCTGCTTAAAAGACAGGTGACCATCATAAAATAATTAAAACTCATCTCAAAAAGGATGTAAAAAAAAGTAAAAGGAAGCATAAAGGTGGACAGCTGATTAGATTTAATTAATAAGATCATATTTGTACCAGACAAAAACAAAACATGAAGCTTAAAAACAAACCTCTGGGAGCATTTGTTATCACGTAGAAATCATACTCACATGATTGTTGTCTCCTTACTCAGCTGGAAAACTGCTTTATCTGACTAAGTGCAAATACTGAAATGTTCATTAGCTTTCTTGAAACACCTTGACTTGTCTTTATTGAGTTGCATTTCATCCATAGCCTTTGCACCTGGGGGCACACAATAAATTTTTCTTCACAAAGGGTTTCTCAAGAGTGGTATGACTGTTCCTTTTCTCCCCGGAGTCTGAATGCATTGCATCATCTTCTATCATATTTACAAGCCTGGGGCCCAGGATGAAGAATTGTTTAGTATCTCCAAACCAAAGCTTGCCACGTAGCAGATCAAATTGTTGTTGCTCTGCCACTGAGCTGACTCAGTACTTGCTTGTTTGATTTAAGGCACAGTTCCACTGTGAAAAGTTATTGTAAAAATGGTATTTTCTTCTGCAGCAGAGCTGGTTCCTATGTGTATGAAGAATTATATGTGCTGACTCAAGTGACAAAAGATAAGTATTTACTGCTTCTGTTGTTGCCAGCTCTGCAGAGCTAAGACAGAGAAGAGAAAGCAGGTTAGGGTTCATTTAATGTGTATCCATTTATACTCCTTTCCAGGATTCTGTGTTTAGTCCCTGCAAATTCAGGGAGAACAACTGCATCCCAGAGCTGTTTACAGGACTATAATTTGGCCTCTACTGCTGGTGAGTAGCCATGGGAAGGAAGCATTTTGGTCTCAGATAGTGAGGAATGTGGAAACACCACAGACAAAAAAAAAACCATAATAAAATTGTAATTTGAAACTGAGTAGATCAATACTTTATACTCTTCCATACCATATTTTAGATACAGTGACCTGCAGAGTTTGTGGCTGCAGTAGATTATTTTGTGGCATTCTGGGTTTGTGAACTTTTATCTTGGATTAACCTCATCTCTTACTATTCAGATGTAGTGGGAAAATATTTCTGCTTTCTTCATTATTTACTACTTCTTTTAGAATAAAGCACAGTGTAAAATTTCTTTGTATTATCCAGCTAGCTATCATACTTTTGGAGGTAATTTTTGCCTCAGTGTCGTGGTCTGTTAGCACACAGAACTGCCCCTCAGTGACTCTGGTCTGTCCCCACTGAGCCATTCTCAGGGTTGGTGAGGGCTTCCTCCTTTGGCTGCCTTACACAGTCAGTATGTGAAGCTATGAAGGGAGTTCATAAGGAATTACTGAGTTCATAAGGCTGAGTGTTGGTTTTAGCATGTTCACAGTGTCTGGCTTTATTGGTTTAGCTTGTCTAATCCAGGGAGAGAGGTTGTCTCTTTGTTTCAAAGCGACACTGAAGCTTGCATGAGAATGACTTGGACTTGTGTTCCATCAAAAAAGGAAGTGGTTAGAGCAAGCAAAGGAGCAAGAAGATTTTCTTGAATATTTCAGCTACTTAGAAGAGAATTTTTAGCCATTGTCTTAAATGCCTAGTGGCTTCTGGATGATCAGATTGCCAGCAATGTCTGCTGGTCACTTTTGCAGTCTTTTGCTGTGAAATTGTCACCTTTTCAGAGCAGATTGTGGGGCTGTATTTTAAGTCCAGTAGAACAGAAATCAGTGGGAATATGGCAGCTTGCTTGATTAGTGCAATACCTTGCTCTAGCTCTTTGAAGCAGTAGAAGTTTAAATATAATTTATGGTTACTGAATTCTTAAAAATTGTTTTAACCAAAAGACAGTGGTTATCAACAAGCCATGCTGTGGTATTTGAAATAAACACTGGCTCCTCTGCTGAAATGTCTTAGCACTGGGAAAAGGAGTGGCTTCTGTTGTCAACTTTGGAATTTTCTGCCCAAGTACTCCAAAAAGTTAACTTGTATTGACCTCAGTTTATATCTGTTCTTCCCCTGGGAACTAGAACTAGGCTCTTCTTTAAGAGAGTACAGTCTTAACTAATGGTGAAGCTGATAGCACTTACAACCTTTGGTATATTCTATCAAATTCTAAAGTAAATTCCTATAAATTAAAGCAAAACCTCATTATTATAGAGAGAAAAAGATTAATAAGAAGCAACTACATGAAGATTATATATGAGTAAAGGGCAGCTTACCTCCTAGGTCCCACCACTTAGAAGATGACTAACTCTATGCAGTATAAGATTCCAAACAATCTGTGGGAAGGGGTGGGATGGAAGTGCCCTTGACCTGTCATAGAATAGAAACTGAAAGTTTTAAGGCTTCTCTCTAACATGAGGCTGAACTACAAAATATCAGTTATTCTTTGAACTTGTCTTTTAAATAACCCTTTAGGTATTGTAGCCGGAGCAACAGATATTTTATTGATCTGAGTGTGTGGATGGATTGTGCTTAAATATATCCAGTTAATATTGCTAAGTAATTTTTCCTGAAAACACAGCTATTCTTGTAAGCTGTTGAGTCTGGTTTAGCTCAATCAGTAGTTTATCAAAATCTTGTTATGCATTTCCATAAGAAGGAATAATACTGCCAGCAAGAGCTGTGTGACTGTCAGCACTCACCATTTTGTTCTGTTGTGTAGCAATTGAAGTCACATCTGTAGGCTGTATTTGCTCCTGAAATGTAAGCTTTGCTTGCTCATAAGCCAAGATGGAGAATCGAGTGTAAATTTCCTTCCTGATGGTTAATAGCAGTTATGTCCAAAGACCCTGAGGAGAATCCCTAATTCCACTAGAGTTTTACCTTCTTCTGGAAACCCTTTTGTTGTGAGCAGGCCTGGCTCAAGGGGATAATAGGAACTTGAAATACGAGTATATTTGAGAAATGCACGTATACACTACAGACGCATAAGCTTGACAGTCTTTAGAACCTGTCTGATAACTTTCTACAAAGCAGCTTGACCCCCTACTGTTATTTTTTTATATTTGTATTTACTTTACACACAGAAGACCAATCATGTTACTCTGTCATACCAGTTATTTTATAAAAGTAGACAGAGGCATGTAGCAGCTCAGAAGAGCTTAGTCTCCTGAAAAGACACAGCACTTTCATCCCTTGAGGTCTGAAGTTATTGGGGCAACAGAAATGCTTAGATTTTGTTCTTTTAAATCCAGGTAATAGAACAATAGAACATAATAATGGTAAAATATTCTTGAAAAGATCCAGTACCTAAATATGTCCTTGAAAATTATCATAATAATTTAATATCACCTACATTAAAAGTTCAACATCATGTTACACAAGAGACTTGACTTCAAAGCATATATCCATTTAAATTGTTGCAAACTTACTCAGTCAATGCAATATAAAATTATCTTCAATGTTGCTGTTGGAATCATTCTACTGCATTTATTTGGATGTCAAAGTGACAGGCCATTAACCTAGGGGTAAGCAAATCATTTAAGGAACTTTTCTTGTTTTGTACAATGAAAAAGTATTCTTGAAAATACAACACAAACATAGATATCTGTGTCAGATGGTAATGGTCCATTTCTTTTAAATATGAAAACGTAATTTTAGCATTCAAACAGTCAAGACAGTGGTAATTTAAAATAAAACAAGAACAAGCGTCATTAAATGGTTGTGTTTCTGGACTTAGATTGATGCTTAACGCATTGATCTTCTCCAATAGAAGCTTTCCATATTCCATCTGTTAGAATCTTTGACCTTTTCTTAACACCATTAAAAGATAAAATGTTAATCTACTGAAAAAAGATGCATGACCTTTTAAAAGTGAACTGTACCACTTTACAGTCTGCCATCATTAAAGAACTTTATGCTCAGGAGCCACGCATTATGTGTATCATAACATTATAATTGTTTAGAATAATGTAATTGTTTAACCAAGAAGATATATACCACACATAACATAAACTAGAACTAGAACTACGTGAACTTTGAAAACCCAATCAAAATAACGTCAGATCTAGTCTTACTTTCAGTTTTAATCAGCCTCAACCTCAAATTTCTTTTTTATTAATATGCTCCGATGCATGTCTAGAAGACACCATTTTAACAAAGAAGAAGAGAGGTACTTTGGGACAAATGAAACCACATCACTGGGAAAGGAAGATGCTTATCTTCCTTTGTTTAACATCACCTTTACTTCTTTTTTCAGTATAAAGAAATAACTGGAGCACAAATATTTTATATTTCATAAGGAATTTCAATAGTAAGGAAAATAATGAAAATGGACTTAACTTGTTTTTACTAAATCTGAATTATCTTAAAACACGACTTCTTAAAAGCAGTGGCCACAATTCAGAAGAATCCTGAAACCTGCTTTAAATCCAGTTCAGTATCAGATAGTAATTTGGTTTGAATATGGGCTAATTTGACTCCAAATTAAGAATTAAAAGAGAATGAAAAAAACTGAATGCATTATATAGGCTCAGATAACCTAATCTTATCTTCTGGTAAGGTGTAAGTTTTAGATGAAGCCCATCAAATTGTTTTGAGGACAAAGATATATAGTAGTGTGTCTGCTCAATAACTACTTAACAGAGGATAATAGAAAGCTTCAGAATTTGAATATGATGTTCTTCTAGTACCTTTTATTATATAGGTAAAAAAGCCTTTCTACAGATGCAGGCTCTATTCTAACCTAAATTCTATACAAGTCCCTAAGTTGTTCCATTTTCCACAGTAAAATCAGTGAGCTTAGACTGGTTAATTTGGGGTTGGAATATCCTCTATGCATGTTTTTCCCGTGGAATTTACTCCTTAAGGTAAGTTGCTGCATGCAAAATAGAGATACAAGTGTTCTAATATAACATAAATTTAGGTCCCAATATTAATATTCTTTGACTGTATTAACTTATTTTGTTTAGCAATGTCATGGCAGTGGGGGTTCTTACACAGCTCTGATGCAATGGGTGCATTTAAATTAGTACTTTAGGGCACAGAAGTGATTTTTTTTCCTTTGTGATTTTGCCTTGCACTTATACCTGAAGGTGGGTAGTGTGTGCCCAAAGCTGTTTCTTACCTCATGGAACTGAAGCTGAAGTCATTTGCTGAATTACCATCTTGAGTAGTAATGAGGACACATAGTCCTGCAGGATTTAGCTTTCCACAAATGCATTGCATGCCTAGGAATGGAAACTGGCTTGAATTACATTGTTAAAAATTTGATCATCTGCATAATAATGCAGAAAGTAAAGGAGAAATCACAGGCTTTGCTAAGAGTTTTTGGCAAGTTGAAAGACATTCACTTCCAGTGAAAAGTTTATCTTCTGTTTTCTGATTGCACTGATGCACTAGCCCTATCCATTAATGTATTGTTCCTGTTAAATAAGCAGCACCCCATTTTGTGCAGGCCAAGCATTTCATCTTTGAAGTTAGTAGTCACTTTTTTTGTCATGCTCTTCCATTGTTTAGACCTGCTTCCCAGTCCCAGCCCCAGTTTATCACACCGCAAATTTCCTCTCTTGCATATTCTTTCCTCTAGGTCATTGATAGTGAAAGCAAGCAATATGTTTCCTGGTGTTCAACCATGTGGCACTTCAGTAGTCACATAACACACTAGATAAGGAGATGACAGTCTGTGCTGCTCTGAATAGCATATGTGCATGCCATCTGAAAGCCAGGAGCTCGAGGACATGGATACAGCCAACAGAGGGAGTCAATGGTAGCAGAGCACTGGCCATTCACCCCCTGCTATGAAGAGAAGAAAAATGGACAGCTTTGCATTTATGGTTAAAGGGGAGATTTCAGTCTGTTTCTCATTAGTCCCTAGGCATCGTTTGGAGGCCATGTGCTCCTCTTCTTTCTAGCTGGAGTTTGCCTACGTGACACAAGTTTGGTCCCAGCTCAGCAGGAGATGGTGCCCCATTAGAATGTCAGCTGTTTTGATAAAAGTTTGGCCCTTGTAACACTTTTTGTGTACAGAGAAGATCTGATCTATAACATTTGCCTTTTTATATGCCTATTAAGTATACCTATCAACTAACATAAAGAAGCTATAACTGCTATCTAGCTAGAATTACAAAATAAAGCCTAGTTTGTGGGGACTACCTGCTTGCTCCATTTTTTACAGTATAGTAGTAATGTTTAACACCTCTTCTGCCTACTCATAACTAGGTACCCAAATAGCTAAAATTATGTAGATCTCATCAACCAAAGTGGCATTCCCTTCAGACTAAAAAAGTCCTGGATCTCAGCATTGGTGAATATAATAAGAGAAAGAATCTTTTCTCTTTGACAGAAGCAAGCTGTCACAGTAATAGTGAAATGAGACGCAGAAGAAAAAAAAAATTCAAAATATTCTTAGGCACATTCAGGCAACATGTAAATAGAATAATAAATCGGGTAAGAAAGATCTGTTTATTTTTCGCACAAAAGGGCTAAGAAGTTGTTTGGGTTTTTTTTTTTTTCATTTTAAAGTATGAATTTCTTTTTCTTCCACCTGAAGTCTGCACAGTATTCCACAGAGCAGCTGTCCACAGCAAGAAACTCATCATTCACTCTCTGATCAGCACATACAGTAAGTGACATGAAACTCTGCTTAATTCTCTTGTGTCTTCATGAAATAATTTCTTCACCAACTAAAGAAATCTGCTGTTTACCATAATCTCAATTTAACACCTTCTCTCACTGTTCAAAAGTAACTGTCTGCATTTGAATGGGGTTTGCAAAGCAGAAGTAACTGCCAGGGAAAACTAAACAAGTCTTGTCTCTTTCTTGAAAGTTGAAAAAGGCTTTAGGTTTTTTTATCACACTGACAGGTTACATGGTAAATAAAGTTTGAGATCTTTGCTTTAGCCATTTAATACAAGAATTGGTTCGAAGTGAACAAAGCTGAAGAGTGCAAAACTTGAACTAAACCCAAGTTACACATTAAGTCGGTTGTTGGGAGACAAGTGGCACATGCCCACAGTAACCCTGTGGGGGCGGGTGGGACAGGCTGCTCCTCGCTTACAGAGGAAGCCCCCTCAAACTAATGGGCTTTCAGTTAACAAGCACTACGGAAAATAGGCATTGGGAAGCATTCCACTCCTTAGAAGCTAATTTGTTTGGTTTGTATAAGGTAGAAAGTGGCTGGGAGGATCTCAGCACCATCAAAGCTGGGAAGGGTCCCACCTTGCCTCACATTACCATGCACAGCAGAGGATCGCTTAAAAAAGATTTCCTCATTCGAAATGGAATCAGATACAATATCTTTTAATCAGCAATCTAAACAAAGGCCCTGTTAGTATTGCGAGATTAGCTATATTTCTACAGATTTGTTCTGAAGTTAATGAAATTGCATCCAAAGGAGACGTGAGATATGAAATGTTCTGCAGGAGTTCAAAGCCTGCGACTGCAGCTGCACTCCCCAGCAGCCTGTACAAGCCCTGCAAGCACTTACCTGGGAACCTGTTCTTGAGGAAAACCTCTCCTGCAACTCTATTCCCCTGACTCATAAGGTTTGAGGAAATTAGCATTTCAAAATTTAGAAATACAGTGCACAATGGTTTCATGTCATAGCTGGATTGAACTAAGAAAAAGCATTGTGTTGGAGGGTAGGAACCTCTTTTTGTCTTTTGTGTTTATATCACTGTGTTGATTTACTGCAGGTAAAAAAATGGTAATGAAAAATCCTTGTGTAATTTTTCTGAAACAGGATGAGTTTTCACATGATGTGAGTAGCATTGTACTCCTAACTACAAAATGCTTAGAGGAAACTAAACCAAGTTGAAGGAATTAATATTCCATCCAAGAGTTAGTACTTGCCTCAAAAAGATATTTTTAGCGTTTTTGGATTTTGATATATGTGTCTTTTTTTTCCCAAGAGAACAGGAAAACTACTTTCTTCTCACCACTTCTTTCATGTTAGGTTGTTTATGGCAGACCACGGCATTAGGTCATGTAGCATTTGATCCACTGGAAAATGAACAATGTTTTGAATCGTCCATATGTTTCATTTGCTGCCTCTCTTTGGTCAGATGAATGTAATTTTCCTACCAGTACCCAGGTATGAACCAGGGTTAAAAGCTTTCACATAAGCCAGGTATGTACCTAAGCAGAATACTCTTGCTTAGGCAGAGCTTTCAATGCTAGAAATAATGTTTTTAAAGCATATTGACATATGCATTAAATGAAAAGCACACATAGTATTGAAGTGCTCTATTTCCCTAGAAAAGGAAGAGAATAAGTCTTAATTTTCCTTTAGGGCAAAGCTTTAATAGAATTGCTGCTAGTTCATAGTCCTCCAGTTATTGTTTAAACCCCATAAGATACTTAAGGCTTTGAGTGTTTATACCAAGAAAAGAAAAATATGAATTCATTCTCGAGCTCAGATTTGGAGCTAATAAAGTTATTCTGATTTCTATTATGTTTCTTGCCCACCAGCATTACCCTCTTGCTATTATTTACCTGAACAGTTTTAGTGTCTGGTGCCTTGTATCTTATGGAAGTTGGGAAGGAAAATCAAAGGTCACAAGGAACATGGAAAAAGGTAATTAAATAATTGCAACAAAGAAAACAGAAAAAAAAAAAGGGAACAGAGGATACAAACAGAAGCTATCAAAGTGGTTCTCTGCCAATGTTTTTAGTGTTGTCATTTAGGTGTGTCTATGTGGTTGAGTGATTTTCCTTAGTAATCTGCTTGTTTTGTTGGTTTTACAGTTTTTGGCGAGATGATTACTGAATTTGTCTCAGATTCTCCCTGTTCCCTCCAAGATGGACGCAATTTATCATGTTGCCATTATCCATCCTCAGTGATTCAAAGACTTCTGCGTTTCTTAGCAAGACCGCCAACTTCTTACATTATATGTACTTAGAATTAAATCTCATTTCTCCTTTCTCATGGCTACCAGGCATTATGTTTTAAAGTGGGATCTTCAGCAGCTGAAATTTCACTTCTATAGTTCCCAGTACATATAAGTCACAATATCCCAGGGCCTGAGTGGAATCCCACTCTGTCAGGATTATTTTACTATGTCATACAATGTGCAAGGACATATCAAGCTGGGCAGAAGAGAGGAAGGCATGTAGCCATTTTAGCAGCTTCTGTCTCCTCCATGACTGAATTGGAAATTAACGCGAATTTTGTGATAAAATTATGTGCGGCACTTATAATTTGCAATGTGGTCAAATATATGTATATAATATGGGTGAATAAATAGAAAATTGATTACACCATTAACTCTGCAAATCTTAGAAAGCTATCAAATTTGGCAGATGTGTATGTTTATCTACTGTTGTCATCTGCTGAAAAACATCTGTATTTTAGAGGGTCAGAGTTTTAGACAACCTAAGTGTACAACAGATACTACAGACTCTTTTTAGCTACCCCGTTTGAAAACAGAAGTGTATGGGCCTTCTAAAACAGTTTGCAAATCTGTCCTTAAAACAATATGGGTTTTTTTGGTGGCTAAAATGAGTATCAGTGCCTTTTTCCATTTGTTCTTATGTTTAAGAATTCAGTGAAAGGTACAATTTTCTGCAGTGCCTTTGCTTATTATATGACTAGGCTTTAGATAAATAGTGGTAACGTTTGGGCTCCATATTTGATTTCCAAGTTTTGAGTATGAGGTTATGCACATCCACAGCTTGTAAGAAGAGCCAGACTGATGGCAGAGGGGTTGATATCCTTTGTGTAGTAGGCACAGCCTGTTGCCTTTTTACTTTGTCAATGCACTTCAGTCTCAACATGCTCCCAATGTGGAGAATCCCAGTTTGTTTCCCTCATCCTCCTGTCCTTAAATTCTGGGCTGGGCTGGGCTGGGCAGGGCAGTCTGAGTTACCGTTAGTGCTAGCTGGTGATTGAGTGGGCAAAACCTGCAAAATAAGCAAAGTAACTCATAGTTGGAGACAAATAAAATTTTGTCTTGGGCACTTGCAAGGTCCAATGAATCTCCTGCTAACAAATCTGCCTCATTTTCAGCTTCATTGAAAAATGCAGTGTAATCAGGCTTTAATCAGGGGAATGAGACATCATGATGCATATTTCCAGGTCTGAAAATGAAAATCTATTTTTTAAAAAAGAAAATTAAATGCTATTTCAATTTTCTTCTGCTGACCGTGTAGGACTGTACTGGGCTCCTGCCACCTACCAGCATGCTCGCCAGGCAGTCTGTACAAATATTATCATTACTTAAATAGAGTCTGAATCATTACCTTGTGTTTTCACTTTGTAGTGAAGAGATTTAAATATAGTTTTCTTATGTTGGGATCCTTTGACAAATGCATAAATAGTTAGCGCATTGTTAGCAGCAGTGAAAAGGAAATGGATGCCTGGCAGGAGGAAGGGCAAATAATTTTCTCATGCTTGCTGTGCTCTTTCTGTAGTGTAAATCAACTCTTCTCCTCTGAAAGTAAAAACTTATTCCAAGATGTCAACAAAAGTAAAGTAATTAGGAAAGGAAATGTAATTCCTCTCTGCTGCTCCTCCCTCACACACATTAGTAAATGAAAGCTATTTAAAGACACAACCTGGCATAGACTAATTGGAGATGAGTCATTTGGGACCTGCTCCTGGAAATGCTTACTCAAGTGAGTAGCCCTTTGATTGTTTGCCTGGGTCAGTGTGGAGTGCGTGTGCATGCTGCAGGATCAGAGAGGAGAGGGGTCAGTCCTGCAGGCTCCTGAGCTCTCCTGAACCAAAGGCTCCTGAGCTGGCCAGCTCCAGTGGGAAGATGCCTGTGCCTGGAGTTAACTGTTCTGTTGGATCACAGCCAGTTTGGTCAGTGTTTCCCAGGACTAAACCCTGGATGTTTAACTTAAATGGAATAGGAATATTATGGCGCTACTTTGATTAATTAATCTCATTTGGAATAAAAGAAACAACTAGAAGACTGAAACACACCACAAAACTTTCCCACATCCACTTCTGCTTCTGGTTCATGTCTGTCATAAAATTAACTACTGTAATATGCTTTTTCCACAATTTAGTTCACAAATACTTGGCTGCAAAGGAAGCTGTAAAGCTCAAAGGCGTATTTTTTCTTAGTGTTAGCAATTAATATGCCACTAGTCTTTGCATAAATAAGTTGTCTATTTTAAAGCAACTCAAATGGGCTATTTCATTTTATATGACTGTTAATTAAGATGTTGATTAGCCCTGCTATTGAAGCATTGAAACCCTTTCTAAAAGAAATGGCCACTGTTTCAATTTTGTTTTAATTAGCTGGACTTTAAGGTTATTTACTACAGTGTCAGCTATCAAAGTAAAGCTATTTAATTTGATGTTCAATCCGAGGCAGGTAGCACACAGAATTCCACATTTGCCTGTAACCACTACCATTAACAGCAGTATGATTTAAGGTCATTTAAGAGTCATCAACCTCACAGATGGTAAAATGCGAAGTATCTAAAAGGGAAAATAACAATTGTTGTCTTGTCAAATAAAATCCGAACATTGTATTTTTCGTGAACACCCACTAGCTTCCAGCAATTTTATAGAGAATGTGTTTCCCTTTGGGCGGAGAGCGCTAGATCTTCCCTTTTATGTATCCTTCCATTGAGACACGCTAACCCCCTCGGGAGGTGAAACCCACCCAGATATTTGTGATTTTAAAACTTCATTTGCGTCACTTGCAACAGAGATGGATCA
The DNA here is from genome assembly GCF_031753505.1 of Anomalospiza imberbis. NCBI lineage: Eukaryota > Metazoa > Chordata > Aves > Passeriformes > Viduidae > Anomalospiza > Anomalospiza imberbis. The sequence goes on along the minus strand of NC_089692.1, from coordinate 10,860,636 downwards.
TTATTCTGGGATAAAATCACATCCTGCACAGTGAAAATAACAGGCAACATTTGACCTGAAAAGGGAAAGAGGAAAAAAAAAAAACCCCAACAACTCTAAAGTGTTAAAAGAAACAGACAGTGTTAAAGCTGCTTCAGGAAACAAATTCTCCCTGTAATGCAGTGTAATTACGATCTTTTCTAAGCTAAGTATAGTACCCTAGAGATTACTATAAGTAACTTATAATAGAATTTTTATTAGTGGTAGTAATTTTTTATGATAATTAGTGTAATCTGCAGCCAATAAAATCAGAAGATATATAGTTATCTCTTTTACACCAGAAAACTAATCTTCAGACAGCTGAAACATTAGAAAAATATATTATTTTATTATTGTTATACACCTTTAGGTTCTTATTATTTGGTATTTTTTTAATAGCTCTTTCCATTTAATGATGAAAAATGTGAGGCATACTCAAGAGCAAGTATAAAGCAGCCAGCTTAAGGTAAGCATCTGGCATTTCGTTTCCTTGGCAATCTTTATTCCATCTCATCTGAAAGCTCATCCTTTCTGGAAGTTAGTGAGTTTTAAGTATTTCTTCTAGATAATGAGTTACCCTTGCACAAGCCTTGTGCATTCTGCCTTTTCTTATTGACTGGAGGGAGAGGTCTGGCTGTGCACACGGTCTGTGTATTTTTGGGACTCTCTTGTGCTGCTCCACAAAAAGAATGTTTTGACTGAACAGATTAGCTACTACTGCTAAATCAGTGGGTTTGCTGGAAATACAAAGGAGAACAGTTCCAAATAAACCTATGGAAGGACTAACTGCAATTCTCTGTTAGTGTTCCGAATCATACTTTCAGTTTTTAGTTTGCTTCTCTGTCAGAACCCTCCAGGCTTCGTGGATGAGATGGAGCTCTCACATAGGCTGCCAAAGCTGGCATCATACATGCCTTGAATTTCTTAGCCTTGGGCTTCACTCAAGGCTGTTTGAAAGGACATTAAGGCTATGAAGAGAGACTGATGTCTTCCACTCAAGGAATAGCATAAATTCTCCTGGACCTTTTGGAAATTATTCCTGCAGAAGGAGGTCAGAGGACTGTTGCATTCTCCTAGGCTTTTTAGACTTGGTTTGTCCTAAATTGAGAAAGAGAAGGGGAAAAGGAAAGGGGGGAAAGTTATGGTCTCACTCCTTAGACATGCTGAGATTAGAATTCCCAGCAACTGTACAGATATTCATAATCTGTGTATATAATCTTCTATGCCTTGATGAGCTGTGACTCAGTGTTGCCAGTAGACATATTATCTCCAGCATGTGACTTAGTGTCTATAGAGATGCATGAGGTAGAGCAGGCTCCACAGAAGTTTGTCCACATTCTGCAAATATGGGAGGACATCAGTGCTTGCAGTTACCTGCAATCCATACCTGTGATCCATATTTTGCGAGTTCTCCAGTGATCATTACTAATGCAGCGTATATTAAGCTGGCTTATGTTTAAATGTGTAGTTCACAGACTTCTTTAGACAGTCCATGAACACAAACATGTTAATCTAAAGACAAAGACATTGATTAGGTCCCTAATAAAGGTGTTCTAATGATGTTTCCTAGATGTGTTGTCAGTACATTTTGTGTGGAAATATGATAACTGGCTGTTAAATAAGCAGTTGTTTCCTTCACGTCCAGGAAACCCTCACTTTGTGATGAAAATGGCCAGTTTGCTTGCCTTGCCTCTGTTTTCCCCCACTTGTCTTTGCAAAGGTAGCGCTGTACAGACCTTCAGCCTTCAGGTAAATTCCAGTGCTGCTCAGCCAGGAAGCACACAGGCTGTGAAAACAGCACCCTGGCAGTGGATAAAGCATCAAGTTTCCATGCTGATTCTGCTGGATTCCTGTGTGCCAGCACTTAGAGACTGTTGACCGTGAGGTTTCTCTGACACTCTTGTGAACCCTCACAGGGACAGATGGATTTGCTCTTGAATGGCTCCATTCTTTTCTCTTTGTGAATAGAGCAGGCAATGGTTAATTTGCCCTGACTGCTGTCATGCACCACAGGCTTCTGCTTTGTCACCCCTCCTGCTGACCATGGCCTCAAGGGCAGGAGGTCTCATATTCTGAAAATGTGTGTACTTACTGTATGTGTCTAGCTTGTCTTTTGGGAGGAGGAGTGCTGTGGCTGAGCGCAGATGGTGCTCTTCCCCTTGCTGTGCTTCAACCTCAGACCTAAATAAGAGTTTTCCAGCAGGCTGACTTGGTAGAAGCAACTGATGGGAGCTAGAGAAAGGAAATTCCTGTTCCCCCTACACTGAGTGGTCTTACCAAAAGCCATGGTAGCAAAAGTGATCACCCATGGGTTCTGCAATGTTTTGAATCCATGTAGGAGACATTATACAATTATTTATGGGCTTATTAATTTTTAAGCTGAATTACTGGAATGTGTTGTATGTAAGGCTGAAGAATAACTGGAAACTCAGATGACAAAGCAGTTTCTTTCTCATGTGGTCTCCTCAGAGTATGCCTTGCTTGCAGCCTGCTCTCAAAGTTCTCAAATTGTGCAACAGCTGCCTCAGCACTTCCAGGTACAAGTAAAAATGAAGTTTTCAGCCATCAGCCCAAATAGTACAGCCTTCCTTCTTCATTCTTCATCCCATTTCTGCAGATTGGGTCAACTAATGTCCTTCATTTGTTATTATTTACTTAAAGGTCTCTCTTCTTTTACTGCTTTCAAAAATCACTGTGTGTTCTCCCTCCATCTTGCTGACCTTTGAGTTACATAGCAAAACTGTTTTCCAGGATTAGTTTCTAAGGGTTGATAGATCTGAAGGATTTTAGGCAAAGAGGGTTGTATTTTCAGTTTTAGAGTCTATGAATACCTTATTAGCAGACACTGGATTGTGTAGTCTCAATTTGTCTAGAGGTGCATAGCACCCTCTCAGATAAATAAAGCTTAATTTGTAATTTCCACCATAGGCAGATCAATCTGTGTAATTTAAGTGACTGAAATTTTATAGTTGGTGTGCAAGGAAAATACCTTTTATTTAGAATAGGCGCAGTAAATTGACAGTGTAATTTGTTCTGTGAAAATTGGTCACTGTATTCAATTGTGCATAAAAACTCACAGTCTTGTGAACACCACCCACAAGTTGTACCCTTAAAATAGAAGTAATTTTAAAAAATCCAAACATTCAGATCTTTGAAGACACTCCTTTCTGTGACTGATGTTAGACTTCAGGTGTTGTTTTCCTTGCTTTTCAAGGAATTTGGCATGTTCCACAGCATCACATCTGGTAAAGGTTTAACTGAAAAATTGCTCGTTTCTAAATTTAAATCTTAATTTTTCCGGTTAAAATGTGTATCCTGTGGCTCATGCTGTTCATCCATTCTACCGCCAGATAGGTAAAAAATCATGCTGCTTGCCTCTCAAGATGAATATCAGACAAATTAACTGTGCAATGTACACCACTACCTAGAAACCGTAACACAAGTGATAAATACCAGAAAGTTGGCAGTGAGGGGAGGCTCTTCAAAGAAAATTTATACTAAAAAGATGCAAGATTAGTGACATCATTGTAAAAGATGTGAAATCTCTATCCCCTTTGGAAATACACTGGTAAGCAGACCCTGAGGAGAAGAAAAAATTAGCAACCTAAAGCAGAGTCTGTGGCCTCAGCCAAGAAATCCAGGTCACATTTGACACCTATTGAAATCCACACTCATGAATCCAGTAGACTTTAGGTTGGATTCCTAATCACCATAAAAATGGTTTAATTCAATGTGTCATCTCCAGGGAAGGGTGAGAAGACATCTGAGATGGAAACAGAGACAAATGACTCTTCCCTTGAGGTAACATCAGATACAGGAGAAGCTCCCCTGTGCTGCACTGGAGTCCAACAGGTAATACCAGTTACCTTGGCCTCACTAGTAAATACCTGAAAGGTAATGCACTTTTGATGACTATAATTTCAGTGTTGAAAGTAACCAATATAAACCGGTATAAATTAATTGATCTCAGCATTATATTTGATCTAACTCAACTGTATTTTGATTTTAAAGAGTTAAATGCAGTCAGAACTTCCTAGAGGTTTTCTGAAACAAAATTCAGTGAGGAAAGTGTTTTATTTTTCACATGACTGTCAATGCTTTTATTTGCCAGTTAGAGAAATGTTCCAAAAAAATACATTTCTGCAAAATGAAATATTTTCAGTTTGGGTTTTGCCCGCTCTCTTTCCCCTGTTCCCATTCTGCACTTTTGGAACAGGCAAAAGACAAAACACAATTCTTCTTCATAGTATTTCTTTTGTTTAGCATTTTTTCCATCTTCCCTGCAATATCCTCAAAACATTAATGGAACATTTTTGCAGTGGGGCTTTATCCAGAAAAAAAAATAAAAGAATTCTAAAAATGAGAGTTCTATTACTATTTCTGATGTTAGAAATTGAGTTAATTTGTCAGATTGGATGCAGTATAAGGTTATGGTTTCAGCACAATGGAGAAATCATCAATAAAATAATGGATGGCAAACAAGAAGTCTTGCATGTGTGCTTTTCTCCTGAGCTGTTTCCAGATTTCACAGACTGAGTGTAACACTGTTTCTGTCTTGTAGAAAGAAAGACTAGCTCGAGGCTACAGCCAAACTCCTTATGAGCAGAAAAAGGAAGGCTGCTCCCGTAATGGGGTGTGAAATACGGACCTTCTAGAATAGCCATTTTAAGTAGCTTTTGGGTATTGTTCAGCTGCGGCAAGGAAAGTGTAATTGTGCTGCCCAGTTCTGTTTGAACAAGTGAGTTGTGCACTTCACTGGAGGAATGTATGGAGTGTGTTGAAAGCACAGATACGGAAGTGTGGCCAGGAATGTGATAGAGTGGATATAAAATGAGTGAAGACAAGTGTCCTCATGCTGGCTGCGGTGGTGACGTGCATTATCTCGACGTTATCAGGAGATAGATGTTTGCATTCCCATGGGTCAGTGCAAGTTGTCACAGTTTCAACTTCCAGCTTTTTCTTATGGAAATAACATCACGAGGCAAAGAACATGAAAAGTCCTCTGCTTGCTTGCACCTCCACATGTGATCTTACAATCCTGAATGCTCTCTAGAGGACTTAGGGTGCAGTGTGAAAGTATGACAATTGTTTTATCAATGGTCCTTTGCCTCTATTTATAGAAACAAAGTTGATAAAAAGGTTTTATTTCACCCGTCCTTTTCCTACTCATTGAATATCTTTGCTACTGAGACATTTTCAAGGGGGAACAAGATATACATAGATTTTTCTTTTATCCTTACTTCCATTAAAAAAAAAAAAAAAAAAGGGTTAGATGAAGTTCTGAGCAGTAGGGTTTTAATGCACACATTGAATGCTGCCTCTCTGATAAGACATTGCTCTCCTGGAATAGCAAATAGCTCAAAACCTGGCACTTTCCACCCCAGCCCAACAATTTGAAAGTAATTGTTTTTGCAAGACCACTTAACAGGCTTTATTATCATTCCAGTGTGAAATAAAAACAAACAGCAGAACTTCTCCACAGTTTTTGCAAAATGCAGTTAAGTAGTTCTCATTGTTTCTGATCTGCTAATCAGTTATTAGTATTAATTAAAGGATCCCTTTAGATCTGTTCCTCAGATCCATAACAGTCAACAGGAAGAGGAATGTGTGGCATGGAATCTTGATTCCTGTATTTACTACACGTTATATCTGTTCCTGCATGTGTGAATATACCATCTGATAAGGTGAAACACCCTGTATATACTAGTAATTAGTAATTAGTCATAATTTCATGTAATTATTACAGCAATTTCTGTGGTAGCTATCACATGTCCCAGACATCTGTACTTTATGAAGCCAAATTTGTAATTTTCAACGAATATGTAGTTAGCCCACTGAAGTATATGACATACTTTTGCTTTATCCCAGCCTTTTTGAGCTGTGTTGTACCTGTTTGCTCTGCAAAGGCAGTAAGAAAAGTAATACATTTCCAAAGTTACATATCTGTCCTAGTAAATTATTTTTGTTGCAACTTTTTTTATTTTGTAAGGTGTCAAATGTTCTGGTGTGTCTATCTTTGTGTTGGTTGTTTTTTTTTTTGGTTTTTTTTTTTTTTTCTTTAACTGCACCCTTCCCTGTGTTAGCCTGTAAATGCAGTGCTCAGAAAGAGGGAGCAAACAGCACTGCCTCGAGTCAGGTGTGCTGAGGACAGCTTTGCTGTAAGGTTTACCACACACCTGTGTTAAAGTTTGAACAATCAGCACCCATCCTGATTTTTTTCAGTCTGGAGTATCTTCTAAAATGGGAGGGCATTGTTTATCTAATCTGCAGGATTGCTTTGTCGTGCAAATGAAGGGAGACTGCATACATTTATTTTCACTTACAGCTAAAAAAAAATATGAACTCCAATCTGAAAATGAAACTGAGGTGCCTGGGGGTAAGGGTTTCTTGGTGGGCTTTCCTGTTGTTTAAGAAAGTCTGGTTTAAAGAAGAAAAAAAAGTGAAAAATGAGCAGACTTGGTTAGAAATTTTTTAAAAGCAGAAAACTCCAGAATGGGGCAAGCAGCACAGAAATGTAGACAAAATTAACTTTGTGGGTTTTTTTAATCCCTTAAAGTTTCAGGCTTAGAATTAGCAACTTGTAGCCCAACAGTTTCACTATAAGAAGTGACTGTCATTTATTTGTATATACTGATAGCATCATCTCTTCATGCACTGGCAACTGGGACTTACTTGAATTTCCTTTGATATATTTAGCCTAAAGAGTCTTAGATGAAATAAACATAAACAATCAAAATGGCTTTAAACTAATTCTCATATTAAACAAGATTTGAAAAATATGCATTGAAAGGTAATGTAAGCATTTTGCTTATGCATTTTTCATTTAAAAATGTAATGAATCTTTGCAGCTATAAAAGTCTTTACAGAAATACTCTGTAAACCAAATGTTTGTATACTCCAGTACCATTGTAAAATGCAGGATTTACCCAGTGAAAGCAGTACAAATGTTTGGCAGCCATGCCAATGAGCAAACGAGTGATCCTTGAAAAAATATTGGTTTTTTCAGTTCCCTGTATACTCCCAGATTGCTTTTCACACCTCAGTATTTATTGAGGTGCAACATAATTTTTTCCCATGAAAAATTAATATTTACCCACACTTCTTTTACTGTGATATTTGAAATAATACATCGTTACTTGCTATGCTTAGAGCAGGAAATAACTATGAGAACTCCAATACCATGGCTTGATTAATATTGGATTCTTAATAACAATTTCTACACATAGATTTTTGGTAGCAAGATGAGTCATTTGTGCAGACAGTTGATTCCAAGTGAGCCAATGACTCCATGGCAACTCGGAGAGCAGCATCTGCAGAGGAAGGAGCTGGATCAAGCTTTTTTGTGGCCTTGATGCTTTGAAGATCTTTAGTGAGGTTCTCTGTGCTGTTTGTCTGGGGCACTGCACTGTGCTCCAGGCCTGGCCTGGCACAGCCAGAGCCTCACACACAACTTCAAAATAACATGAGCAAACTGCTTCTGAAAGGTAAAATATGTGGTAAATGGACAGGTATGAATAGTCTGCAGAAGCTGGAATCAAAAGGCTGCTTTGCTCTGGCACACCTATTTTGGGTGGTAGAATCCCAAAAGTGACTGCTGGTAGTGAAATTGATGGAGAGATGCTGTTGAAACCTCAATGGGATTTCTGCTTAAATGAGGATTGCAGATTTTGGCCCCTATTCATTAAAACTTGTTTCCCCCTCCGCACTGCAGGAGAGCAGAGAGACAGAGCTTGCTTTACTGCAGAAAGCAGCTAAGAGTAGTTCACATCATTTCCTCATGCATCAAATCAATTTTGGACACACAGGGCCTCCCGAGTTCATCAAGACCTTAAAAAAGGCCATCAAAACTGTGTGTTTTGCATGGATATGAAAAATCACATGATGTTTAGGTTTTGCTTTTTCTCCAAGTCGCACACTCCAGCACTCTCAGCCCTAGTGCCCACTCCTGCCAGCATCCTGTGGCATGCTGTGCACTCAGGGTGGTAAGGGGAGGGGCAGAAAGAAGTTTATTGCAGTGGCCATTTATTTCTTTGAACATAGAGACAAAAAGTCAGATCCGATCTTCAGCAGCTTATCTTTATGGTTTGCATTTTATTGAACCCTATTTTACTAATTCCTCCTGATTCCACATTGGCCATTAGGCATAATGTGTTCTCTATTGGAGCACTATTTAATAGGACGCTAATTGATGGCTATCATGGCATAAGAATCAGGGGCAAGTCAGTATTTCAGATGCTGGAAATCCTAAAGCAATGGCCCATCACTAATGACAGCGTGCTAGAATTATGAATGTTTATCAGCTCTGCCCACCTTCACTTCCTGAACCCCTCTTGCCTGGGTTCAGTACAGGCGAGTTTATGAAGAGCTGTTGTTTGAGTGATGGTGGGTGGGGAAGGTGAATGGTACAAGGTTGTACAAGGCTTGTAGCCGCTTTGAAAGCCATTTCATGACAGGTGGTGCTATGGAGGCTCACTGAGTTTGCTTGTATTTGGCACTCTAAAGCTAGCCAGCACCAGGGTAACAACATGTTCAGCTATTTGTAAACTAAGCAGGGGCCTAAAAAACATTCCACTCACAAGGAAAAAATTGATTTAAAGAGGCTTGGAGTGGAGCTTGAGCATCAATGAACACTGAAGAGCCTTCTTAAACTGACACAATAAATTAGTTCAAAACAGATGACAGCCCTACAGATTACCCACCTCTTAACAAAGGAGGGGCATTCTGGTCCCCTTCACGAAAACATAGATAAAAATTTTGTTCTTCTACTCTAATGAGGCAAGCTCAGATATAAGTCAATAGAGCAATTCATTAACAAATCTAGTGAAATCCCCTGGGTTACCAGTGAGATGACAGTGAAAGTGGATGTGCTGTGAAAACTCTCCTTTGGTAGAGATGTCCATATGCTAAGGGTCAGAGAGCTGAGTGGTTTGCTCTGTTTACTATTCACCATACACATATGGCAGTTAAGGTCACTGTTATCAGACACTTTCTCTGTACACAAAACAAAATTTCCATATGGTCCATGAAAATGGATATGCTTTGCTCCCGTGCAGCTTCCCACGGCTCTCTCTTTGTGCGGCACCGGTTAGAAGTGTAAAAGAAGGGTGCGAGGGGTTACCTCGTCAGTCAATTGCGCTCCCTGCTTTGTGCATCAGTCCAATTTAGGGCAAATCTGCATCACTTTTTTCCCCCTGTCTTTCAGGCACAAATGCTCATGTCAGTCTATTAGAACGTGATAGAAGTACTGATCACTGCCTCTGCATCTAAATCCTTTTGAAACCAGGATGACCTGCTGAAGAGGATTTTGAGTGGAAGGCCCTTCACAAGACTCTTTCAAATCCACATAAATAAAGCCCTTTACTGGCTTAAAATGGCCCCTCAGATTTAGCACTACAGAGCCCCTAAAAAGCACAACACGATTGTCATGGATATTACATGATGGTAACAACAACAGGCCAAGAAGACAAGTCTCCATGCTGAACAAAACTAGGCCAGACTTTTTCATGATTTGGGATACAGATTGCTGACAGCCCTGTAAATAGGCTGTTTAACCCTTTGAAAGTGAATAAAGAGTGGGGAGACAAATGCTTTCTGATAGACTTTGTGTATGTAATGGATAAAAAAGTATACTGTAGTGTTCTGGGATTTCTGGTGCAAGATTAATACTGAAATATCTGAGTGTAATTACTGCAGACCTTTTGCTCCTGCAAAACCAGCCAAGCTCAGTAACCGATTGCAGGTGAATATCTTGCACAAAGGAGCTGGAGGGAGGGCTTTTACATTTTCATGTTTGGGTGCAACATAATTCTCTCTCTCCCTCTCTTTACTATAATTTGATGCTTCTGAAAAAAATAGGAATGATGGGCATGTGTAACCAGCTGATGACATCTCCTCTACCATAATAGTATAACAATCTGAAGGGCATCTCGTTTATCTGCTGTTCCTAGTTTATTAATACATTTTTAAGCTCTCGTTCTCCCTAGGAAAGGCGCCTGATAAAAATCAAATTTTAGGAATCAGTATATTACCCAAGTCCTAATATGGCACAACTGCTGACAAATTCATCTCCTAGAAATTAAGAATTATGTATATTGCCTTCAATTTTACAAAGCTGTTTGTGTTACTACTTGAATGGCTCCCTTGTTACACACAATTTCTGAGGCTTGGCAGCCGCATGATTTTCATAAATCCAGGTACTAGTCTTTCTAACCTCTGACCGTGTTTTAGCTGTGCAGGGCCTTTTTAATTCATTTAACTCATTTTAATTGTCTTTCAGGGGAAGAGCGCTTTCTTTGGCCAGCTTAACTGGCAGGGAAAGCTGCCTGCTTGAGTACTTGCTGCCATTCAAAGAGACCACTCATGAAAATGCATGCTTGTCCTCGTAACTCCTTCAGTAACTGTAATATTTCTCCCTTACTGTTTATGTCAGAGAGTCATTACTGGAAGCTGCTGACATTTTTGACATTCAGTAGCATCACAGCACATTAGGTGGTCCTTAGATAATTTTTAGACAAAATTTCCTTGTATCACATGCTCAGGCCATTACAAGCAACAGAAGTAAAACACTTCTGTGTGAAGATAAATCAGTCAGTGCACTCATTTTTTGTGCACCTTCCTATATTATTCTATAGCTGAGCCATTGTAACCAGGTGGTGCATAATGCATAATATGCTGTCTACCAAGTCTGTTCATGCTTGGGTTTTGGCTTTTGTGGAAGATCAATCTCTATTAGGGGATCTATTATCATCACTTATGTTTTACTACAATGAAATAAATAGGCAGCTGCAGTTGTTTGGCCTAATAGCTCTTAGTTTGATTGCTAGAAGTAGGAAATCAATGCAGGGTGAAAGGAAGAAACATTTTTAATAACTTACACTCCAGATATGAGATCCCCAAGTTATTACAAATTATAAGGTTAAGACCTCTTGAAAGAATCCTAGCTAGTTAAATATTTAAAACTCCTGGGTGAGAACACATGCACTAATGAGCTTCAGGCTACTAAATACCAGAATCTAGGGGGAGACATCTTGTTTTATATTAGAAAGTATTAGTGAGTATAAACTGGCCATAAGAAGTGTTTAATTAGGAATTATATTGATATGCAGAAAGCAGAGAGAGAAACAGATTACCAAATCTTGTGTTCATCACTGTTAAAAGCTGGATTTGTCTGTGCAGGAAGAGAAACAAATGAAAGCAGCCCTGTATCAAATCAGGGGAGACACAGTATGGTATCCTGACCCTCCCGACATCCCTCTCCACAGCCCTGGGGGAGTTGCTGGATTCCTCAGACTGAATGTGGATGGATCTTCCTACTGAGAATTCCTTTTGACGTCCATCAGGTAGCAAGTTGCCTTAGACTTTTGATCAGTATTACAAATTTAATAATTGTTGTTTGGTGAAAACTATGATGCAAATGCCAGACCAATACACATCTTGCGATTCTCTAACCCCAAACAAGAAGAGAAAGAACATCATAAATCTTTGAATCTTTCCCCTTGTCATGCTTTAATTTGGAATTTTAAGATTGTAAGAAACCTGTTAATTGTACCTGACCATATTAAGTTTGCTCTCTTAAGAAGAATAGAAATGTTGCAATTCAGATGATAAGTGAGGAAGGGAGTCAGGGTTGACAGTAAAAATTGGCTTGACATGATTAAGCACCAGATAATATTAAGTCTTGTCACAAAAATATTGTGGGAGAAGGCTTGCTGCATTGTGTGCACACGTATGTATTTTATGTAAAATAGCCTCGGCCTGTCTCCTCTCTGAAACAGGGAGTGTGAGTGGGTAAACAGCTCATAGCAACAGATGAAAGGCTGACAAAGTTCAGACTCCCAGTTCAAAGGTTTCAGCAGTATGTGAAATGACAATCTCAGGTTATTTGTGTTTCCAAGCTCCTGTGTATTTGAATTGTTTGCTCATCTATGGAGGCTCGCCATTATCTTATTCCTGGTTGTGCTCATCAGCTGAGTGAGCTGCCTGGCTGCAGACATATAAGAAAACTTAGTAAAGCCTCATAACCCCCTGCCTCTTCCCCCAAGAAGATCATAAATACTTTGTTTTAATTGTTGAGGATAAATTACAGCAGCACAAAGTAAGCATCCTGCTCACTTCATGTGCATCTCCTGCTGCTTGGTCAGCACAGGTCCACTGTTCCATTTTTAAATCAAATTATGCTTGTGATAATATTGTCTTGAGCTTACAGTTGCTGACATGGATATCGACAAAGGCTTAGCCAGTATTTTAATAAGAAAACAAAATACAGGAAATACTCTAGAGTTTCCAGGTGGATCATTAACAAGACGCCTTGGAGGGCTGAGACTGCCAGCCAGCACAGGGAATGCATCACAGTTCGTCATACAACTTAAACTTCTTTTGACATCTAGTTATGTCGAAATGTGACTGATCACCTAGGGGTCCAGGCTCCTGTGAGGGAAAAGTTCACTGACAGACAGCGAACGAAGCTGATCTTAAATGAGAATCAAGAGAAAGCAGCATTCCAGCGTCTGACAGTCTGCAGCTGCTACCTGGGTCTGCCTAACGAAGACGAGCCTGCTCTGCTGAACAGTTATATTAGCATCTGTATGCTTCTGTCTCATTATCACACATCTGCCCACCTTTATTCGAATGAAGCTTCTTCTGATCTGACAGCTCAGGCATTGTCAGTGAATAGATATTATGGGAGCCGGGTACAGCAGCTTAGGGTGTTAGCTTTTATTTTCTAAAGACTGTTGTACAGTTTGACAGTATAATGCCACAGAGGTAAAGAAGATAATTAACATATTGGGCAGTTTCTAAACAAAGCTGAGACAGTTATACTGGCAAAAGTGCTGCTGCTGGAGCAGTATTGTTTGCACTCTGGAAACATCAAAGGCTTGCAAGATCTGCCTTTATAAAAAAGAGAACAGGTATGGCATGGTCCCCACACCACAAATAGGAAGTTTTGGGGGACTGAGCCCACACTTAAAACTGCAAAACCTTTGGTGCTTGAAGAGCCTGTCAGGTGCGTTCAAACCTCTGCTTGCTCAGGAAAATTATTTCCCAGCATTTGAGAAGATGTGAAAAGGTGTGTGTGGAGAGGAGGCTGAGGGTCTTTTTTACTTTCTTGAATTTATTTTTACCCCACAGCACAAAGCTAAGCATTCATTTGAGCTTCACAGAGCTCATATTTGGATGGAGATTTAAGCCTTCTAAGTTAGAGATCACATGTGGGATTTTCTGGAAATGCCAAAAAAGCATATGACAGAGGTTTTGTCATTTGCTCAGTAATATACTAGAAAGGCTTGTTAAAAAAATAAAAACAACCAACCAACCAAAGGGGGAAATAGAATTTTGAGCCCACAATGTAGATGGACTGAGATTAGATGACTGAGGAAAAGGATGCTCATATTCTCTTCTGCAGATCTGAGAAAAAAATGTAGTACTGCCATGGATTACTACACAGCTTGTCTTCAGTTTTCACCAGGTCTTAGAATCTGTATAAAATATTTGACAGTGCTGGAATTGAATGGCAACTGGACTTCATAAATATATGGGATATGAAGCATTTACGAAAATATAGCCTCTGAAAGTTCTCATTCTTCTTTACATTTTTTGAGAAAAATAATGAACGGGATACACTGTAGCAAGACCATCCCTGAAAATCACTGTCTCTTTGAGCCTTGGTTTATGTTTTAAATGGCATAAATAATAAGCTAGAACCCCCTACCCACCAGCAATATTGTGGCCAAAAACCAGATCTGCAGCTGGTTTGGATGAGTTGCTCATTTACAGCCAAAATAGTGTTCCCTGTTCCTGTGGCAGTAAGCAGCTTTACCCTGCTAAGAATCTAGCCCCAAATTTCTAAGAACTTACGGACTTTCCTCATTTCATTCATGGCTTTCAGTTCACTGCTTTTTCTTTGTTCTTGAGAGCACAGGGTTACTCGAGTTAATGTTGAAATTACTGCTATTTTGCAACAACGCATTCAAAGTCATTTCAGCATCTGCACTGATAAAGTGAGAACAGCTCATCCAGATTGGCCTCCAGGACCTGCACTCACCATTGCAAAGTTTGAATATAGAATTAGACTCGTTTAAAAAAGAGAGGAAAAAAAGAAAAGATAAATCCATTGTCATTCATTCTAAAAAGGCATTACAGACTGCCGACACTGTACAGAAAAATAGGAGATGTTGACCTTTTTATTATAGACTTTTCTGTGCTGTTGCCCTCCTGTCGGAGGTGCCTCCCCCCGCACCCCCGCACGCACCCACGCACACACGCGCCCGCTCTTCAGCTCTGTGTTATCTCAAATAATTACCCTGCGCTTCTGGCTGTCCCCAGTGACTTCTGCTGCTAAAAAAGCTACTCATTGTCGGTGAGTGAAGAGGGATTTCAAACCTGCTTCTTGTGGCCCAGCAACAGCTCTTAATTAACCACTCAGGTATTGAGCCGCCTCCTCGCCCGGCTCCCATCCATATGGCAGGAACATGTCCACAGCGATAATCACTGAAGGAAATATTGTATCAAAAAAAGGGCTCGCAGAACAGAAAGCTCCTGCAAATTATTTTTAATGATTCTCCTCTTGTGAGCCGGATTATTTGTTATTTCAAGCAGCGCCAGGGAAGGGGGCTGTGTGGGGACATGCCAGTCCTCATCTCGCTCTCCCCTGCACCCAGGCAGAGCCGCAGCCTCAGCCCTGCCACCGGGCGGGCACCCGGGCTACCAGAGGAGGCCCTTCAGGCAGCCTAAAGAGGTTTAGCTCCCTATGATTTTGATAATCCTTTGTTTCCAGTGCGACTCGCTTTCTACGTGCTGGATGTGCATGTTTCCTGTGAGAAAGGCACTTGAAAAAACTTGCAGGCTTGACACAGACCCAGACCCCTTTTTCCTTACCCCTTGGTTTATAGTAAACAGTGATTAGAGTTTATAAATCTAATTAAAAATGAAGTTGCATTTACATTTTAAAACCTTGAATATACCAGCATACTGTGTCAAAAGATATTATGTATGATTTTACTTTGTGACAGAAACCATTACATTTAAAAATTCATTACAGCAAGGTTAGTTAGACACATGATGGATGCAGCTTTAATCCTGCCATATATTATTACAGTTAAAATGTAAATGATGAAAAATATTTTGTGCTTATCAGCATTTATGTGGAAATGTGTTTTACAGTGATATATGGTGTTATATTTCTATTATTATGATGAGAAAGAATGAAATACAAAAAGAGTAAGTGTTTATTAAAACATGGTTACTTGTGATAAAATATTCTTGTTGTACATGACTTTAAACATATTTACCAAGGGCATTTGTCCAAAACAGCTGTGAAATGTGTTTGCTATGCAAATCATTCTTTGTAATTTTTTCCCCTCTGTTATACTGACTATAGCTTTTTAATAGCCTAATGTTTAAGCTATGTAAATATATTTTTATTATTTTTCATTTCAGACATGGGGGGATGGGGACTGGCTCTGTTTACGCACATGCATGTATTCAAATAGATGGAAGCACACATAAAAAGATGGATAGAAAACTGATCCTAGCAAAAATCCTTTTCACATTCTCTCTCTTCTCGTTTCAGTCTCTCAAAGCCAACCTTGATCATAGGGAGCTGAGCTCTTTGCCAGCACAGCCCTTGGCAAGTGCTGATCTCTGAGCACACGCGTGGTGCTGCTGACGGGGCAGTGATTTAACAGCTCACACAACCAAACCCTTAACTCAGTCTTGTTCTACACCCTCCTCCTCACACATGGCTAGTGCATCATTGCATGGGAGATTCATGCCCTGGCCAGGGAACTGAATTTTTCTTTTTTCCCCAAGGAAGGTGAATTCTTAGTTGGGCTTGTGCTTAGAAGAACCCTGCCAAGTAAATCTGTACAGAGTTGTACTAATATGAAAGGTAGTGAGTTTTGAGGTCAGTGTTGCGTGTTGCAAATTCCTAGGTTAAGTTTTAAAATAAATTTTACTCCAACAGTGACCCTTCTAGAAAGATTTCTGGCACTAAGGGCCTGGTCTCCACAGAAAAAATCCAGTATAATCTTGAATAGAACAATACAAAAGTGTAAAAGCCATTAAGTGACTTGCCCAGTATCCCACAGGAAGTCTATGACAGAAAAGAAAATAAAAATGTGAAGGCCCCGAAACTTAGGAATTTAACCATTCTCTCTGTGTGTTCCCACATGTGCTCTGTACACTGGGTTTTCAGTGTTTTTGAGTTTGCTCTCTTGGTCCTTCCACTGACCCTGGCTGACCACTGCGTTATTCCAGTACTAATGGTGATGACCCAGAAGTTATTGTCTTACACCCCACATTACTCCAACTTGCCATTGCTTCCACTCTGTTCCCACTATTTATTTTCTCTATGTATCTACTAAAGTTGTGCTGTTTGTTTTGTTACCTTCTATGCAGCTCATAGTTAAGAAAACAATAGAGTCAATAAACAAGTAAATTGTGTGGTTTCCATATTGTTCCTGTAATTCCTTCAGTTTATATTGCTATCTCTTAGAAAAGAAATTCACTTGAGTTTAGCATGATGCAGTAATCATACTGAGAATGCTTCTAGTTATATGATGCTGAGCCCATATTTAACAAGTCAAATGTGCTTCCTAAAAAAAGGAACAAAGTAAATCAAAATATTTGTGATCCAGAGCATGTATGTCCCTCAGTCCTCAATGCCTGTCTTTTAATATGAACAGAAGCAGGAGACCTGGTGCTTGTAGTTCACTAAAGTGGCTATTTCCTTATAACCTTCCTCTTGTAACAATGTTTATTCAGTTATCAGGGAAGAAAGATCATTTGTCCGTGCAGCTACAATTACCTAATTTGTTGTATAAATTATTACTTTTTTTTCTCATCTCATGTTGATGACAGAAGCATTTAATAGACTTTCAGTTGCTCAAGCTTGAAAATTGGTTCCACATTCTCTCTTTTTTTAGTTTTCCTCCCTAGGGTGAGTGCAACGTGGTCTAAATACAATTTCCATCCTCCCTCCCTTTTTTTTTTTAACATCTGCTTGTATGAGGATGTTGTTGTGTACATTAGTGCTGTACAGTTTAGCACCCTTTCGGACTACCTTCGTCTCTCAGTTTCCTCATTCCTGGGGCCAATCATAATATATCAGGAACTGTAGATATTTCCTATCTCAGCACTCTCCATAACTCTTCTGCTCAGCTGTCTCAAGCTGTTTTCTTTAGGAAGTCCAAAGCAAAGGGGAATGGTTGGCCTGGCATCAGTCCTATTTATAAGAATAAACCCTCTTCCCCGCACACCTTTGGAGCTTTGCCGTGTAGGGGTCACATCCGTTTGAATTAACGGCTACCGCACCCGTGACGGAACACGGACACCTAACCTTTACTGTCCCCTCTACCCTTTTGTTTGAAGTTATCCAACCCAGCCAGATGATTTTCTCCAAAGCTGAGGTTACAGGATTTGCATTTGCGGCTTTGCCACATAGTTCATTAGGAAGGGAAAAATCAGCTATTGTCACATGTACTGAATTTTTGTGTGTGTGTGTGAGACATGTTTATTTGTTTATTTAAAAAAAAACATTTGCTTTTAAATTTTTCCTCCCCTGCTGTTGCTGCTGAAATAAATGCCAGTCAGGCTTGTTTGCTTAGTATAGAAGTTACTGTGTGGTTGGAGGAAGAAATGATGTATGGAGCAGCCGTCTCATTCCCAGCCTGTGCTCGAAGGGCTTCTCTTAGAAATAATGCCATTGCTGCTTCTGTGACACTGGAGATGTCACAGAGTTACCATCTGCCCACTCATGAGTCAACTGGTTGCCTATGAAATCTATTTATTTTAGTTTTAAGCCTAAGTATATTTGCTGAAAGCAGGATTATCACTTTGTAGACCACCAACAGCTGTTGAAAAGCAGGGCATAAAACTTTGTTTATGTCTTTAATAACCCACTTAATGACAGAGCAAGAACATTATTCATAATAAAATAGGCTGGCATAATCTTACTCCAGTGCGTGGTGTCAGGGAATTAAGAAACATCTGCTATGCCATAAAATAATATTGTATATACTATGTACATTAAAAACATGTGTACACACATATGTATATTATATACATTATTTAAAATGTCTCAGTGGAATTCTACTCTTTTTAATTACATTTAGCTAACAGTGAAATGGTTAAATGAGGGTATTTTTGCTTCTGAATCTGAATTTTATATGAAGTTGGAGTCTATGGCTAACTATAGTGGCAAGGGACAGGATATTTACATTTAAGACATAAAGGCAAAGATTCAAGTTTTGAAATTGGTGTTCAAAATCTATTTTTATCCTCCAAATAAGTGACCTAATTTTCTGAACCACAAAACATTTGTGGGTTCTTAACCTGATCAGCATGTTGGTTGCTCAGCAACTCAGAAAAACCAGGCCAGTGTTTCAGTGCCTAAATGCAGGTTTTTATTTACAATGAAGGCATCTGAATTTACAGCTTTTATGCATAGTAGTCCTAGGCATTGCTCCTGCCCTCGGAATGGAAACCCCACTGTGCTGCTGCTGCACATGCACAGGGAGTCACTGCTTCCCTCTGCTTCGGAGAGCTTGGAGCCAAAGAGACCAAGAATTCCTTACCCTGGCTCTGCAGCTGGGATGCTGGAGGCAGAGAGAGGGGGAATCCTTCTCCCTGCAAGAGGCTGAGCATCGTGGCTCCCGACCAGCAAAGCATGTAAACATGTCTTTAAATTTAAGCCTGTGAGATGTAAGTGGAACTACTTGCATCTTAAAATTAAATACATGTTTCACTAGATCAGGCCAGATGGTTTTACATGCTCAAAAGTGACATTTACAAGGTCACATAGGAAATGTTTGACAGAGGCAGGAACCAAAACCAGATCTCTCAAGTGCCAACTTTGTGCCTTAATTTTGCACCCATCCTTTTTTTTAATTTTTTTTTAGTGATGACATATTTCTCTTGATGCAAACAAAAAATAGGAAAAAAATCCAATAAGGAGACAATCAACTTGTGGAGTTTTGCATGTCTGTCTGTTTCATTGTGGTTTTTTTTTCCAAAAAACAACTGAATACCACAGTGCCACTGTTTCAGAGATTAGCACTTTAAACTTTCCAGAAAAGCATATATTTTTATTCACTTAAAAAAAAATTCTTCTACCTTTAAAAAATGTAAGCAATCTATTTTCATTTTGTAGGTGGCCTACCAAATAAAAAAAGCTGTAAGTTAATAAAATTACTATACAGATTTATAACAACTGAGTGAACTCCACCAGTATCTGAATGTTAATCTGTTGGAAAGTAGCTGCCATGGTACTGGAGTAACTCAAAGTCACACAGCAGAGCACACTAACAGTAGTTCTCTCATTGACATTTTCCCCACAAGTGCCAAAATAAACATGGCAAGCTACTATTGGGAAACAGCCCAATGAACTACTGGAATGGCAACTGTGATAAATTGAAGGCGGTTTCTTCAGATTCACCTAAATCTCTGATTTCACTAATGTGTATATTTTTCTTGGTAGTCCTATCCTTGTGAATTATCTCAAATGCATTTGGTTTAGTCTGTCTTTGCTAGCTCTGGTCTTGGCATACAACTACATTCTTTGCAATCTCTCATTCTGCCTCAGGTTTGAGTGTCTTTAGCCTTTCTGTCCATCTCTAACTCATGTCCAGAGCTCAGCACCATGAGAAAGTACTCTAGATTAAACACTTTTTTCTAATTAATATTTATTGACTGACGTCTTACTCTGTGTATGAAAAGGAAGGAAACAACTGACTTACCTTCACACAGGACCATCCTATTACACCAACAAAATACAAAAAGGTGAAATATGAGCATGGCAGAGTAGGTTTTATGTAGGGACCTTTTTTTTGATTGTCTGGGTTCTGTATTTCTCTTTTTGATTTAATTGATTTCTGTTCATAGAATTTGCAAAAAACTCTTAAAAACTAGTATAATTTAAGTACTGTTCATTTAAGTGAACTTACTCAGTGATCTGTGGGGCCTGAGAGGCAGGCTCCAGTTGTTCTTCTTGAGGGTATTTAAAATATCATCACTTCAAGCTGTCTGGCTACCCAAGACCTGAACAGGGGCCTGTGGCCAGGACACTGAAGCCTGGAATCTGAGAGGACAGAGCCTGCAGGTGCTAGAGATTTAGTCTGCTTGTAGAACTATTTCTTCTCTAATTTGTATCAAACTGAAAGAAATGGAAATGTAGAATCTTCCCAAAAAAATGCCCTCTAAATTGTTGTGCTGGTTTCTCCTTCAGCAAAGACCAACTCGTCTTGTTATGAGCACTAAGGATCCCTGCTGAACAGCACAACACGGCTCCATGTCAAGATGTGCTTAACATCAGCTTCCCACTCCTCACGACAGACACACGTCTTCACTTGTCAGGGGAGCAGGCACCCAAGCTGTTAATAAGGTATGTATCTGTGTTTCTCTGGGGTTTAATTGTTTTGTTTTTTTTTTTAACTGAGCCCGAGCTACACTATACATGGGACTAGAGCAATTGTCCTGTCTTCTCCACTAGCAGCAGACACTTATGAAAGAGACCAGAAAAGTGTGTTTAGATGCTGCTGCTTCTATAGCACACAACTTTCCAGCTTCTTGCACCCAGCATCTCCAATTTACTGAGCCAGGGCTGGTATCCTGATTATTTTTATAGCCTCTGATAGATTTTCTCTCACCTCCCCATCCATGACTTCACATCATCAGTTTTTAAGGCCATGTAAAGCTTTGATATCCACAATATCCAGGGGCATTTAATTCCACAGTATCACTCCATGTTATGTGACCATGCACTGACTTCTTACATTCTTGTTCCAAATAATTATTTCTAACTCTCTTGACTTTATAAACTCTCTTGATTTTATAAATCTTTGCTGTACCCACTTTTTGTCACCTGCGCTTTCTTCAGGCTGTGGAATCATCCTGTGTGTAGGTGCTACTCAGAAGCAGTCCCATATCTTTAAAATGTGCCAAATCTCTGCTGGTAACTTAACAAATAGCATTTACTTATGGGCACTACCCTCAATGATACAAAATACAAACCTGAGAAACACCAGTCAAAGCAGAAATATAAAAAGTGGATTAAAATGCAATCCCTTCAAATGGTAAGGAATACAGAGGTGAGACAAAGATACTGGTGTCTCCCTGAGTTCCCCATGTGGAGGAATCCCAAAAACCCAGAAAATGGCTATAAAAGGGCTCCCTTCCCATGTGTTCCCATGTGTGCCCTTGTCTGGTAAACCAGGTTCAAGGCTCTTTAAATATCATGTGGAGAAAATCTTGGGAGTAAAATCAAGATCTAAATATACAGTCAATTGCACAAGTGGTTGAATTGCAAACTTTTAAAATATTTAACATGCTTAATTTTATGTGGTTCTAGCCAGCTGCTTTATTGGGGGCTCCCTGTTTCCTGCATACTGGGAGAACTGGAAAGCTAAGGCCAGTGAAAACACCTATCACAGCTTATTACAGAGGGTAAACAGCCAATGTTATTAGTAGATGAGCAGGAAAGGTAGATCAATATAAGGAAATACTGCTTTCATTCACTATTCCCTTTGTCACTGCCAGACCTCAGAATTTTTCAGTTCATTGATGTCAGTAAGGATTTACTTCCCTGCCCGAGGAGCTGGGGCCAGATTATTCCCAGGCTGCAGCAGGTACTGATCAGCATATAAGCTGGCTTGGGCAGCTGGGTAAGAAAATAACATTTAAATTTATGGCAACTTAAATACTGCTTGGGTTTATAATGTCCACATTGGTATTAGGAAATATGACAACAGAAGTGGCCAAAATATATCTCCTTTCACAGCCATGCCTGGTGAATACACCAGGTTGGTTAGACAGAGGGGTACAGCATTTTAATTAGCTGAGTGAACACCTAGCTCAGGCCAAGTCTGGAAACATTTTATTCACAGGGCTGGTCAGGGGTTAAACTTTGCTTAACACATCCACTCCCCTACTAACATGCCATCCTTTCATTTGTAGAGCAGCTTCCTCCCAGCAGCACCTACAGCCTGTCCCTGCATACCCCCATGCTCTAATGCCCTGAGCAAGCTGTGGTTTGCACCACACACACCTTCTCAGCACTGTTATCACCGATGGTTTCCTCAATGGAAGTAATCATTCACATTATAACTGTTGCCAAAACCCTCTGGCACCAGAAGTGCTCTTGGAATGAAAGCCTGAAGGCATGCAAGAGCCTGAGCAGCTGTAGCAGCAGCCCAGCCAGTCAGGAGCTGGGGCTGAACCGCATCGGGGAAAAGGCACAGGACTTCCCTGAGACAAATTACACTTTGCTTTGTGCACACTTGTAGAGCCACATTTTGTGTTCAGCATCAACCAGAGGTCGGTGCCTAGATCTGCCTCGTCCTTGCAAGCCAGGTTCAGTGTGTGTCGACACATGTTTAAATGTATTTATACACAGGAATGTGGGTGTGTGGGGGTGGGGGTGAGTGTGTGTGTGTGTGTGCTAATCTTTCCTCGGGGTTTGTACACCTTGAGGACATCACTTCCTAAGAGGGGTTAGGAGTTCTCCACAGTTCAAGTTATAAGCAGAGATAGTAAAAAATAAAGACTTTCTTCTCATCAGTGATATGACATTGTCTACCTAGTCACACAACAAGATACAGCTTAGGCTGAGTTTAAAACTGTCAGAGTTCAACAAGATAATGCATCCAAATTGTAATTTGACTTACCTGGAATCTGCTCAGTGCTTCCATCTTCTCCAGGCAACCAGTCTGAGGGGCATTCCTAAACTCCCTGGCAGCTGGCATGTGAGGAATTCTTATTGTTGGGGTGCAGTCTATTTGAGTGGGCACATGTGAGTGCAATCACCACATTCTGATTTCAAAGATGACTAAATATTCTATGTCCCCTCATAGGTTTAGCATTTTTAGTGAGTTAAACTAACTGCATCTGTTATTTTTGTACCGTTGAATTGTGTAACTTGATTGTCTGACAGAGTATCAGCAGTGTGAGGTCCTTTATGGGTCATGGCTCAGCTGAATTTTATACATAAGAATTTCCCCATTTTTGTTCAGGACAAAATTGTTCTTCTGGGCAATACTCATCAATTCAAGTCTAGAAAAAAAAATGCAAAATGCAGCCAGACATCTTCAAAAGAGCCTGTCTGTGCCTTGCAATGAAGCAGAAGGAAAGTAAAATCCAATTCCAGTTCCTTTGGACAGGGGCCACCCATCCCACACCAAGACCCTCAGCCACAGCCCAGGTGGGCGATTCCTTGCCCTGATGTGTCAGGGCAGCATCCCTGTGTGGAGGTGGCTCTCTTATACCCTGACTGGATCCTCAGGCACTGTGCAGTGGGTGCCCACCCCTGGCACAGTGCAGGTGAGCAGCCCAGCAGGTACCAGCAGGTACCAGCATGCACCCCTGGGCACCATCTCCTCTCCCCTGGAGTCCCCACAGATCTGGAGGGCTGCACACCCACAGGCAGGCAGTGACCTTGGGACAGGGCTTGGCTCCAGGAGGATTTGGGGCAGAGTGGCACACTATAAAAACTGTGCACCAGCAAAGACAGCCCAGCTCCTTGTTAGTGCTGGAAAATGCTCTGCAGCATCCAAACCCTGCAGTGCTCCAAGCTCGTGCTGACGGGCCAGCTAATTGTCAGCATGCCACTGCCTCTGCTCCCTGTGTGGTCCTGCAGAGAGCCATCCTGATGGCTGCCAGTAATGAGGAAAACTGGCGTGTTTTTGTTTTGTTTCCTTTTAAATAAACTTGCAGTCCTTAATCTAGCAGGCTGGAGTCCAGATTTGACAGCCCTGTGAGTAATGAGGTGCAAGGAAAGACAGGATGTAGAATTAGGAGGTAAGGGCTGAAGGTTGCCCCAGATTTGATCTCTAGACTGGACATGTTACATCTCCTCCCCACCCCTTCTCCTCTTCATCCTCCCCCTTGCCATCATTCTTGGACACAGGGCATAGGTGCTCACTTAGCAGGGCAATGGGCTGCCCAGCACACAGGGGAGCTGCAGGGGGAGAGACCCACTGGGCAATTCCCCATGGGTCCACCAGGCCCTGTCTGGGGCATCTCAGGAGCTGTTCAGGCTCAGGCACCTGGAGCTGCCCACAGCTCTGCCCCAGGCACCCTGCACCCACCTCTTTCTCACCTCACCTCGAGGAGAAACATTGAGCTGTGGTTCAGCTTGTTCAGATGCATGCATAGGAGTGATACATGCATATCTATAGAGATCTATACAGGCTGAGGGACGATTACAAATATTAAGTAATTTTAAAACAGCAATGTCTCTTCAAAATAAAGGTAAAATATTCTTCTATATATTTTCCTATTTTACATGCACTTTCTCTGTTCCACTGTGTCTCCCTTTCCATCCAGCTGATCATGTGACTAATTTTCTTCACCTGCAAACTGCATTTTTGTTTTTCTACTATCTACTAGAAAAATATAACACCTACCCAAAGTGTTTGTTCTCATGAGGCTGGTACATTGCACATTTGTTTTCTGTAATGATAGTGGGTTAATGTGCCTTCACTTCTATTTAATATTCTGTATCTTGGCTATTTACAATTGTAGCACTGCAGAGCAGGGAATTCTTATGGATCAGTGCATCACAGGTGGACAAAAACCCAAATCGGAGTGGGGGGGGTTTGATGTTGGTTTATTGGTTCCTGTGTGTCATTGCCCAAAACATGAGCTCTAACCTTTCATTTGTCGAGCCCTGAGCTCTGACCTCTGGGCCCCAGGTGACCTCACATCACAGTTATGTACTATCTTTACACAGAAATGTAGGGAAACACTAAATGAAACTAAGAGGTCTATTTTATATAGCAGAATAACCCCTGGCACAGCACACTGAGCTTGTTGAACAACCCTTTCTGTGTGCCTGAACTGCTCTGCAGCTCCTGCCCCTGCACCCACCAGCTGCCCTGCACATCCACATCAGCCCCTGGGCTTGGCTGTGGGTCCCAAGAACAGGGCAGAGCCTCCCCCACTGCTGCTCTCTTTGGTGCAGCTCTGCTAGTGAGTGGTTGCAAAGGACCCCATCAGCTTCCAGATAAAGAGGTTCAAGAAGCAAAAGGCAAATCAGGTTCGCCCAATGTCTCTGGTGATATTTTGTCTTACATTGCTCGTATAACACTGGCAAAGTTTGTAGCCATGGCTGAATTACAGCTGTG
>NC_089692.1:10703003-10830503 GCF_031753505.1 Anomalospiza imberbis | reverse complement strand
GAAATGCAAACCAAGCTCATCACAACCCTTGCGATCAACCAAAGGAGTCTCGTCCTGGCTGCAGTGTACACAAGGAGGAGACAGCAGCAACCTGCAGAGGAGCAGCTTCTCTTGTGTGATTTGAAGTCCATGCTGTGTTTAGCAGGCAGCTCTCACAGGGTGCCACTGCCCTCTTCATCCCTTGGCAAACTCTGCCTTTTAGTCTTTTCAGACTGGGCACTCAACGAAGTCTTGGAGAATTAGCTGTCTACTGCTATCAGAAGCCAAGAGGATTTGCATATCCAGCACTGCTTGGCTCCTTCACAACCCTCAACTTCAAACAGTTTTTCAATATTTCATGGTATTGTTTGCTAGAAAAAAAATAATCCCCCCAACCAAAAAGAAAATCAATTTGTAAAAAAATAGAAACAAGACAGATGTCCTTTCCATGCCCTGCTATCTATGCAGAAACTAGCCAGGTTGCTAAGGGTTAAATTTGTTCCTGAGTTGGCCCAATCACATTCCTTTTTGCCTTCTTATTAGGTTAAATAAATAGAAACTTCTTGCAATATCCATCCATAACGATAAGCAATTCCCACAATAATGGAGGGCTAATATATAAATTCAGCCCACATCAGTTTTGTGTCAACTAGCAAAAACAGAAACAATGGAAACTAGACAGTCATGGCTCTGCATAGGTCAACAACCAAGGTTATCTGTATTCAATTACTGGTATCTGCAAACTTGCATACTGTCAGCTGATCATAGACTAAATGAAAACTTATCATGCACAGAGGCAGCAAATACATTTATTTGAAGCAGGCATCATATTAGTTCATTGGTTTGACTGTGGTTAAGGGGGGAAAAGGGGTTATCAGTCTTTTGGGAAATTCTTTCAAATATAACCTGCAGCAAATATCTAAAATTGGGGATTATCTATGTTATAAATCTTTGTTCAAAAAGTAGAAAAGGAACAGAAATTGCTCTGTAGCCCTCTAAGACGATAAATTATATTATTTAACAATAGATAAACTTAGGGCACCTTTCCTGTGGTACAGCCCTATTGTGAATTAAGCTTTAATCTGCTTCACCTCAGCATCTGTTCGGTGGAACCAAAGATCTGGCTGTATTGGGCACAGACAGTAATTTGTTTGTTAACTGCTTCTCCGGAACAATATATCATTTCAGAAAACAAAGCCTACTAACACAACGCATATTTATCTGTTTCCTCTATCTGTGTTCCTTTTCCATAAGTGCAAGTTCAGGCTTTTGAAATGTTTTGCTAGAGATAATTTGTGATGCTGTTAGATTCATAACCCTGGAAAAATAGATTTTTTTTTTCAAGGTTTTTTTTCATCTTTGACCAACAGATGTTCTGTTCAAAATCTGAAAGTACTCATGATGTATGTACTAGCAAATTATAATTGTTAACGCCCCTGTGGAAGGAAAATGTCAAATATTTTCTATCAATAGACTGTTTGGAAACAAAGGCATTTGCTTCACAGAAGTTCACGTGCTCAATCTTCCCATTTGGCTTTTCCAGCAGTCTATTCAAATAGACATTTAACATTTTGTTTGTTTTCAGAAGAGGAAGTGAAAATTAACTTCACAGAAGCAAAAAATGAAACATAAAAGCCACTGGGCATCCTGTATTACATTGTAAAATGACACTCCAGCGCATTTTGGTGATACAAAGGTGACCACAGAAACTAGTCTGTGATCCAGTGCCAGCATTTTATCACTGCACACCAAGGTGGCAATCGAAGAACAAAAAACATCTGGAACCATGATGCAGATAAATGTCCAAACATATGTCTTCTAATGAGAGCTCTCCACCCCCACGGATTGTCTCCCCTGGCCAGACAACTTCAGTAAAAAACATATTTACCTGCAAGACTCTACCTCCACATCTCTCTAGTGCGACATGCAGTGTTTGAATGGTTCATACTTCCCACTATTATTTTTAAAGGTGAGATTTATCCTCTATTGAAAGGGCTAAAACATCTCTCCTCCTCTCTACCTTTCTTTTAACTTGAAACAAAAAAATCACTACAATTTTCAAAAGCAGCAGGGCCAGCTCTCTCTTGAACTCTCCTGCAGAAATGTCTTAAATCCATACCCTTGTACACAATATTCCATCTTTGTATTGTGTTATATTGTGTTGTGCTGTAGTGTCTTCTACTCTAGTCTATATCTCATTGCATTGTTTTATCTCCCTCCTTGTAGCATTGGGTGTGTCCAAGCCCCTCACAGTGCTGTACAAAAGAATAAAACTAATGTCTAACACATGCTGTCATGATTTGGGGAATCAATCTCTATACCACTAAAATTAATTCTGTTTTGTAGCATTGACTGCATTGTATCTGTTTCAGAGAGCAAGCCCCATATGGACTGGAACTTCCTGGCCCTCTCTGCAGCTTCTTGCCCTCTCATTGATGCACTGACCATAGGAGATGCAGGTTACATCCTTTTACTTGGCTACAGTGCTAACAGTAAAGCAACATTAAAATGGGAAAAATCAGTCATGCAAATGAGACAGAGAAATCACTGCCAACCGAGGCAGAGGAACTTTTCCAAGTCTGAACCCTATCAGACAGCAAGTTAGTAACTGTTTTGTGGATTCATTTGATGAGCTGATAAATATGATAAGAGGGGCACCTGAGGTGTTACACAAATCAGGAGAGACTGAGAATCTGTGTTTCTGAGAAGTCAGAAGCAGGAATTTGTGTCTAGAAGAATTGTGACCTACTTAGAGGAATCTGACTTAAGCCCCAAATAATGTTCTTGCTCAAGCATGAATTACAAGCAGCTGAAGAAAGATGAGCTTTTGCACTTGTGCTCTAGCCAAGTTTGCCCACATCTAATAAGCAGAAGTACAGCTCGGTGCCATTTTGTATTCCCAGGACGCGGTGCAGATGGAGAAGCTGCTCTGAATGTGGGTCCAGAAGCCGTTCACCCACTCCTCCAGGCACTCCATACATCCTGCCTCATGCCTCTCCTTGCAGAGCCTGGAGGTAGAAAGCATCAGGTTCAAGAGCAGAGGGAGCAGCAGTAGCTGTGAGAAGAGGCCTTACAAACTGGAACCAGAGCTGGCAGCAGTGCTGGAGCACTGGGCATGGATCAGGCTGCAGAAAAAGAATTAACAGTTTCATGCTCAGAAGCCTGGAGAGTGAGAAAGCAGCAGTCACCCATGGAGGGAGGGGAAATGCTAAGCTGCCACACATAAACTCAGGTACAATAGTCTCAGTACAGAAAAATTCCTGGGGGCAAAAAGATGGTGAAAGTATGGGTCTTGGTTCACCCCCATGCTGGGCGATGCCTCGCTGCGTGTCAAGTCTGGGCAGATGCTTCATGTGTTGTGTTATTTGGGCCAAAGTCCCACAGGAAAAAAAATCTAAGTCCAAATTGAAAGATGCTATGAGTCAGTCTTCTGATGAAAGAGAAGAACGTGATATTGGGGCTGGCAAACATGATAGTGCTGTGGGATTAAAAAGGAAAAAAAAAAAAAAAAGAAAAGCCCTCAGAGAAAGAGTGCGCAAATGGTGGGGAAAAGAGCAGAAGAGGACATTTTCTCCAGGGATACTATTGCTATATCCCTGCCTTCCTTTCCTGCAGAGGGTCGTAGGTGAGCTCATCGAGTCAGGATCCAGAAGTAAGAAGAATGTAAAGATTAATAACTGAAGTATCCCATTGGCCTCCACAATAGAAGTGGTTTAGTTGGGGTTTGAGGCTACCTGGAGTTCTGACCTAAGCAGATCCCTGAGTGGTGGGAGAGCCCTGGTTGTTGCCCAGCCAGCTTGGGCAGACTGGGAGGCATGGCCCAAAAGCCACCCAGGAAACAGCTGGACCCACACTGGCACCACACACACTGTTCAGCATCACAGTTTGAAGTGAGACTAACTTGACCTAAAGCTCAAGTTTTAACCAACTCCTATTATCTGCAAAGCAGAACTAAATGCTGGCATTGGCACTGCCTGGGAACAGCAAGGGGAAAGCAGGAATTGCACAGAGCAGGGGAAATTGCAGACTGTGAAGGATAGCTGAATGCTACGTGGTTTTGGTTCACAAAAGTGTTTTCTACAGCAAAGGCACCATTTTAAGACACCATTTTAACTTGGCCCCAGCAGCACTGGCAATGCAAGTAGGGTAAAAGGAACAGTAGAAGAGACGGCTGTTGTCCGAAAACACTTCCTGGAAAATATTAAAGTTTTCTTGAGGCGTGTAGAAAAATTCCAGAATAGTATATTATTATTGTTGTTATTATTACCCTTGATCTTTTGGAAGGTGGGGATGGAGTACATGCAGTTTTAAAGACAGAAGACAAGACATCTGTAGCCTTTCAAAAGAAAAGCACAAAGGCTGCTACGCTCTCCTTGCAAAATTTTTAATTATTTTCCTTAAGCTTCCCAGATAAAAACACATTGCATGGAGCCTCACCCAATAAAACTAAACGGGTAAAGGCAATACCCATTGTCTAATCAATATCATATTGCTCATGGCTTTAGCTTGTTCAATAGCTGAGCTCATTGACTCCTGAGTTGCACCTTAGGATGCCAATATCTGCTTAATGTTGGACAAACTGCATTTGTCATTGCCTGTAACCGAGTTCTTTAATCTCATTAATAACCCACAGATACTAAAATGCAGCTTTGAATAAACTGGCTGGACTCTGCCAGGTTTCCACGTGCACTCCAGCTCAGGGGGTCATGTGTTGTATGTTAAATAGGCTCATTGCCCCTGCAGAGGCTGCAGCCCTCCTGTCCCATTGCTCCTCAACCCAAATACCCGTAAATTGCAGAAACTGCAAAAAAAAACAAAAAACAAAACAAAAAAAAAAAAAAAAAAAAAAAAAAAAAAAAAAAAACCAAAAAAAACCCAAGAGAATTCTGCCATCAGATAGAGAGAATTGTGTCTGTATTTAGTGCATCATAGCCCCTGTACCATATTATCTGTGGTGGCCTCAGCCCCCAGCACGGGGGAGGCAGGAACACCTCCTGCTCCCCATGCCTCATCCTCTGCTCGTCTGCGTATGGCAGAGAACCCACATGCTCCAGCCCCACAAGTGTGCATCAATAAATTATCTTCATTGGAAACACATTGCAAACAAAATGCAAATGGCAAGAAAGTGCTTGTTCTCAGAAGTCTGTCTTGAGAGTTCATCTACCCAGATTATAAACACTTGATAAGCATCCTGGTTTTCAGGCTAACTGTCTGTATGGCAGATCCCAGGACTAGGCTCCTGGGATTTCAAAATGTATCATGAAATAAAAACAGCTGCAAGGGAAACTCATATGACTAGGATAGGTGCCATATAGCAATTAACAGCCAGAAGTTTTGATCTGGAAAATCACATTTATTTTAATTGCTTCACTGTTGTGTTCATAAAGAATTTGGCTCATTTGATTATTTTCCTTATTAGATATACTACTTAACTTTGGAACAATGTAGTCATTAGTTCCATTGTTCGAGGTTTTTCATTGCAGTGAAATGAATGACAGAGACATGTTCTGCAAGGAAGATTGTTTATAAATATTTATCATAGCCTTAACAGATATTTGTGTAATCCATCCTAATTTTTCTAGCACATAATTCACCAGTTATTTAATCTGTTGTGTGATGAGTGGCAGGTTCCTTAACCTTGAGTTCAATAAGGCATTTAGAGTGTGTGATTTCTTATCACAAGAACAGAACAGAAGAGTAACTCATCTTTTTTATACAAAACTGGCATTCACTCCATTTTCATTTAGCGGGCTGTTTAAAGAAGATGCACATGTCTGAGTGCTCTCACTGCTGCCATTCCTTCCTGAATTTTGCCTTGACACCGTGGCACGGATCAGCCATGCCTGCAGGAACTGCTGCCCAGCCTGGGCAGGACAGGAGTGGGGCTGAGTGAGGGCACACATGCCCGGGCACGGCGGCTGCGAGCGCACCTGAGAGAGGGGCTGGGACCATAAAATATGCATAGGCCCTTCTGCAGCAAACGAATCTACTTAATTGAAAGGAATCGGGAGGTGAAAAATGAAACTTGGCAGTTCAGCTTCACTCCACCATTTGGTGGTTGTTGTGGGACTCCAGCAAAGGGAGCTATCACTGCGGGCATAATTTACTTGATTTTAAGGATCCATATGAATTCTGGCGACATACCAAGTAGCCATTAGCTATGAGGAGTGCTTCCCGATGCTCATTTGTTTTCCATGTGTGAATTTTCACTCTTCCAAACTTTCTTTAGAAAAAAAAGTACTTTTTCTTCATCAATTCCATGTGGAAAATAAAACAAAAATACAGATAATAAATTATTCAAGGAACACAACCTATTTTTTTTAATGGAAAAATACTGGTTTTAGAATCAAACTTGCTTTGATTTTGATAAGTGTTAAGTTTTATGTTAAGTGTTATAAAATGATATGTTTGTTCACATGCTCAGGCATAGTCTTTCTGTGCAAATTATCCTAAATAGGGTAACTCAATAGCAAAGTAGGCAGGTTTATAATGCTATTACTATTAGGAAAATACCCTTAATATGAGACATATGCAGGATGCTATTACATCAGTAGGCTGCATTTATTAAGTATGCAGAAGCAGCCCTGTGGATCAGAGCAGAGATGCTGGGCCTGTAACACATGTAACTTGGCTTAGTCTTGGGGTCAAAATCTGTTAATGCAATTTTCTGTATAAGAAGAAGAATTTAAAATCCATGTGGTTTTAATGACAGATTCAAGATTGGGGGTGTAGGGGGTGTTGATTTTGTTGGATTTTTTTGTTTGTCCTACTCACATTAAATGAGAACTTTGAAATTTGTGTGTCAGACACTGAAACTAATCTGTGAAATAAGACCAAAAAAATCTCTTTTAATTTATTTGCTTGAAAAGTTTAATTTTGGCCAATTCATGTTTCAAATTAAAAATATCATTAGTAATAATTTGCATTTACTTATTGAAGCATTACATGATAAACCAGAACCATGTGTCAAAATGTAACTCTCATAAAATAAGTGCACTGAGACAAAGGGACTTCAGAGATTTAAAAAATCAGTGTGACACTCAAGACATCTAAAAAGGGTGCCTGCCTTTAAAAAGGGAGTGTTTCTATTTCAAATAATTAATATCTTTTGGTTTCTCCATTTTTGTGGTCTTGTAGCACAACTTATATCTAAGGCACTATGTTAAACATGCATATTTTGGACTGAGCTCTCGTTTTTGTCTATTTAACAGCTACTCACAGCTGTCTCTGCTTTGAAAGTATTGGGATAAAATTTCTTCCCCAATTCCAGTCAATACAAACCACTGGCATTATTTAAAGTGGCTCTGCCCAGGCCGTGGGTGCTGCAGGCAGGGTCCAGGCAGCTGCCTGCCCATGGCACCCATGTCCCTTCTGTCACCCGAGTGTCCCTGTACACTGTGCCAGCACTGCCCAGCACACCTTGGGGAGGTTTTCCTGCT
Organism: Anomalospiza imberbis; assembly: GCF_031753505.1. Taxonomy (NCBI): domain Eukaryota; kingdom Metazoa; phylum Chordata; class Aves; order Passeriformes; family Viduidae; genus Anomalospiza; species Anomalospiza imberbis. The sequence continues at coordinate 10,823,085 of NC_089692.1, read as the reverse complement.
GAGTGGATAACCTGCAGCTCATCTGGTTAATATACAGATTTGTATTTCAAGATTTGCTGCTAATTTAACTGTGCAAAACACACCTGACTTACTGTAATGCTAGGAAGTAATGTAAAAATTGTAATTTGCCTTTTTCTTGGTGTACTAAGGAGAAGAAGAGTGTGAGTGGTTGCTAACTGGTCTGGGTCTGGAAAGATCCTATCAGTGTGAAAAGGAAGCACAGGATGGGGAAGGTTTCTTGATTTTGCTTACTCAAAAAGTTAAGGAAATAGTGTATTAAAGGAAGACTTCTACTTTCACGAGATCAGTGTTAGACTCCTTTTGCCATTCAAAATTCAAACCATAGAAGCTTCTGGTGGCACCCCACCATCACCCCCCCCGAGGATGAAACACAAAGGAGCAGAGCCCAACAGGTCTGCAGCACTCAGGGCAGGACATGGCCATGGCTGAGGGCTCAGGCACAGAGAGACAGAAGTGCAGCAACCAGGTGCCCTGCTCAGAAATGCAAAGTTTATTGCTGTAACAAGCAGGAAAAAAAAGAACATTTTGAAAGCAAGAGGCAGCATACATTGACAAAAGGGTGTAAGTCCCCTTTGGTGCAGAAAAACAAACACTTGCCACCACTTACCTCCCTGTCAGGGGAGAACACCAGCACCTGAGCAGTCCACCAGTATATGTAGGATAATGTATTTTTAAATGAAATACCTGCTAAAGAATTCTGCTGCTGATGTCTCTTTACTTCTGAACTGTAATTTCATTTTAAATTTAATTTTAAGTGTTTTTCTTTGGCCTCACTAATTTACATGCATCTTGGTCAGATGTTCTAAGAAAAGAGTCCCATCAGATGTACTGGTGTACTTATATGGCCAATTCTGCTAAGCTACTTTTTTGACACTTTTGACATAAAAGCTCTCATTTCATTGACTGTACCTGCAAAATACTTGTACAAAGATTTAATTTTACACCTAGCAATTAGGATATTAACTTAAAACATTATATATTTAACTTATAATGTTAATATGTGTTAATGGCAACATCAACAAAGAGATACACGCATAAGACATTAGAATTAATTGCTCTGTACTAGAAATGACTTATGCTCTTCCAAGAGGCAAGCTGGTGGTGGGAGATGTAGACTCATTCCCAGCAGACAGAACATTTCTATAAAGAAAATTAAACTTGGGTTTTTTTTAACAACTGTTCCTTTTCACTTTCTCAGTGAACTCCATGTCTCTGTTTTATGGTGCAGCAGGCCTGGCTTTCCAAATTTCATTCCTCTGGTTTGCAATGCCAGAACCATACTACTATCTGTGTGAATAAGGCATTTTCTCAAAGAACAGGCATAATAGTTAGAGTCAGCCTTCCAGATGGGTTGTAAAACTCTTTGAAACCACTCCACTCAAAGGATATTATACTCCTGAAGCTGTATGTTTGTTTTATTATAAACAGAGATTTCTAACTCAAAAACATAGAAATGCTGCCTACTTCTGAAGCAAACTGACATGTGGAGCCGTGCTAGATCTCAGCTGAAACAAAACTTAATCTATCACTCCCTAAATATCAAAGGGGCTTGAGGAGGAGCCATATCACATTTGGTCTTTTTAACTGAAAGACATTGTGGGTGAGTGAAAAGCCCATGTAGTTTTCCTTCACCATCTGATTGACAGGCATGGGATGGTGTCCCTCCAGCCAGCTGATTTCAGCCCTTCCCTGGTCCAGCCCCTGCAACCCCAGCAGCAGCTCTGCAGGATGAGTAGCACTCTTGACACCGATTTTTCTCTTCTCATCTCCTCAAAGAGGGCCCTGTAGAAGTCAGTGCTGAGCTGGAGGCAGAGCATGTGGCTGGAGTCACACAGAGGGTGTCAGGGTGAGCTGCTGGCCGTGGGTGCAGCAGCTCCCCTGTGCTCGCCCGTGCCAGGACATGCTGCCAATGCCATCAGTACATCATGTCCAGCCACACAATGCTGGGTTGGAAGGGACCTTAAAGATCACCTAGTCCCAAACCTCCTGCCATGGTCAGGGACACCTTCCACTATTTCAGGTTGCTCAAAGCCCCATGCAACCTGCCCTTGAACACTTCCAGGGATGGGCAGCCACAGCTTCTCTGGGCACCCTGTACCAGTGCCATAGCCATTCAAAATATATAGATTTATACATATATATATATATATGTATATAAAATGGTCCTTTATGCAACTTTTGTGCATTGAAAGACCAAGCAGTCTGCCTGAATTTATCAAACTAGCCAATCAAATAATTCTTTCAAGAAGTAGAGAGAAAATTCAAAATGTTTCTGCACCAGGCAAGTACCATCAGCCCTTTGGTGGGAACAGACCTGCACTGTTGGCATTGCCCTCTACTAGAGTGTGATTTTCCTGCCTGAAGTCAGTAATAAAGGTTCTCCCCAAAATTTCACACTTGAGCTGATTTCCAGAATGTGCTATGCATCTGAAAGATGGCTGCTCAGGAGAATCCATAGGCAAGATGGGAAGAGAGGAGCAGCCACTGTCTACAGTCACCATTTTATTCCTTCAAAACATGAGAAACTGGATTTGTCCCTGTAAAACACAATTACAGCGTCCCTGTTATGATTTGTCAAACACCATCCATAAGAGAAAAGCTAAGCGGATTTTTTAATCTGAATTTGTACAGGCTTTTCTGTCAGTCTTTAAGTAGATTCATTATTATTTTTTGCCCATAATTTGTATAAAGTACTTAGCATTCAAAACAGATCCTTTTTAACCTTTTGCCCAACTTGGCTTCTTGTACTTTTTTTTTTTTTTTAAGAAAGGGGGGGAGATGGAAAGGGAGAGAAACCCTTTAAGTACCTTGGGCCTGGGTTCCTTCAGTATGCAGGCTGTAAATGTTTTACTTTGATTTGAGATACATGACAATAAATTAGGGGACATTTATCAAAGCTGCTTTGTTGCATTGCTGACAAAAGCTGCTTTTTGCATAAATTACTGCATTATACAAATACACTTAGCAGGATCCTGTTTCTTTGATGTTGGTGGAGGAGATTTATGTCCAATGGAGTTTTTATTTATCTGCCCTGTTCACCTCAACAAGGGCAGGACATATTCCTCAATTAGTTCCATACCCCTAGAAATGACATATATATCTCACAACTAGAAGCAGAGAAATTTAAACAAAACAAAGCAAAAAAGCACAAGTGCACTTTTTCTGGCAAGTCTAAACTACTGTACAGTGTAAAAAGTAAATATTAGGCTGGAGCTGTGGCTTTGAAATCTTTGTTCTCAGACTGCTTTGAAAGCTATTTAAGTAAGCTAATTTTGACAAAACAATATTCCCTTTGCAGAAAAGCTTTTCTAGACTTCATTAAGAGACTAAGTAAATACAAGTCCTTTTCAACAAATACTTGATAGCCGAATAAGTAGGTTAAAAGAATAGATTCCCTGGGTGGTAATCCTCTCTGGAACTGTATTTATGCTAAAATCTCTTCTGATGAATATCTAATAAACTAATGAAGGCCATCTTAGGCTAAATGGTGAATTAGGATGGTTAGAAAGGAACTTGTCAAATGAAAAAATTGTCTAAACAGTTACACTACTTAAATGAATACAGAATCTCTTGAACAACATTTTGAGTGCTATTCTTCTGTCACTCACCATATCCATGCCTCAGTCTACACGTAATTTATTTTGTTCCTGGGTCAGGGGTTCAAATGTAGCCCTATGTGGCCACTCAGAGCTGTTGCTGTACAATGGCCTGAAATCATTCCAGAGAACCCTCAGACCTCAAAAGAAAAAAAAACAAACCAAAAGGCAGAAATTTACTATTGTCCTCCTCTTTATATATATATTCTATATTCATCCATATATACATAATACAGTTTGTAAATATATATATTATATATAGTGTATATATCTATACACATATATAGTGTTGTCAGTCTTTGGCACGTTTTTTAATGCCAGAGTACCACTGAGCCAGACCATGAAGAAGAGATGATCTGGAGGACTGGAGACTAATACAGCCCCAAAGTTGTCAGGGCCTGTGTTAACCTTAAAGCTTTGCCAATGAGGGGAAAGAGCTGATGCTGAGAGGGCTGAATCAGCTCAGGCAGATGGTTTGGAGCACTGTCCTCCACATCCTTGGACAATCATCCCCCAAAGCTAGGGCGAAGCCCCTACCTCTCTGGAGCACTCCACTGAAGCTAAAAGGTCCATAATTGGTACCTCTCATGTTTCACCCTGTCTTTACTGGCCTTTGCCAGGCACTTTTTTGATCAAAATATTTATGTCAGAAGGATTTTGAGCTTTTCCTCATTCTTGTCTATGAAACTATTGAAGGTTTTCAACTCATAATAAAAAAAATCTTTTCTAAAACAATTAAAATATTTCATTAGCAAACTCTTGTTTTCTTTGAAAGATGCTCTTACATGTTCATTATTTGGAGTTTTTTATTGGATCACACTCTGTTTTTAAAAAATTCTGGAAGAAGTCCTCTATCCTTTCCCCTCCATCCACCCCCAAGATTAAAAAAAAAAAAAAAAGGTGAGGTCCTTTTCATGTTGGTAGGAAAACAATAAAATTATACAAATTATACAGATTTTCATTATTCAGGCTGCTCTGGGGAACAGATTCCACACAGTGCATTTCAATGATCCCAGACAATGAATTACTATCATAATTTGTTCTTAAAGTCTATTTAATTGGCTCACTTAGCCACCTGTTCAGTATAGTTACCATGAAAACATGGTAACAGAATTGGTTTTGCTAAATTTCTGAGTGCCAGCCTTTCATCCGTCACCCTGCCTCCTTCACCCATAAAGTATGCTTAAAGTATGTGCTAAAGCAATGCTTAGCACAGATTTAAAAATAGTGTCATAGCCATGCTACACATATTTTAGCTAATCAGGAAGGAACTCAAAAGTTATAACAATGCTGTGCTAATCAGGGCATTTACTCACTGTCAGGTCTGCCTGTTCCTGGGTGAGTGTCAATTTGTTACATCCCACTGCACATATAACAACAGGGGGAAAAGGTAAAGAATGATATGCATGCTTTGTGTACGTGGAGAGGTAGATGCTATGCACCCCTCCAGCTGAATTACATCAGCCCATTTCACATTAAGAAGTTCCATTAAAAGGAGTAAAATTGTGAGAGGGAATTCAGTCAAGGACTTTTGAAACTGTTCTTCTTTCTTTAAAGTTATTTTTTTAAATAAAGAAAAGAAAAAGCAAGCAGAGTTAAAGGCATGAACTTCCGTTCAGCGATGCTCACCACATTAAAAGAAAAAGTTATAAGGCGCTGGGGCACCCTTTGTTGCCTGCCGTGAGTCAGATTGCTTTCCTCGGACCAGTGTAAAGTATTTTTGCAGAAGAGCAGACTCTGAGAAGGAGAGGGGTTCAGCAGTAGAGCATAATTAGCACTCTCTAAAACTGGAGCTACAGTGTAAACAGCTCGAGTCTTCACTGCACAATGCAAACAAACAATCCCAGCTGAGAATTCCCTGGCAGGAACCAAGCAAATACAGCCCTCGCTGCTGACTGCTGTTATTGCTATGGTTGCTTAATCAAAACAGACAGCAGCATGTAAAAATGTAAATATTTGATATTTGTTAATACAGTCCTAAGTTATTGCTCTGGCCTGCTGGTTTGGTTCCATGCATTGGGATCCTCTGTGCAACTCACTCGTCATACATTTCAGCGGAGGAATATTTTTAAGAAGCCATTATCTAAACTGCTGATGTAATAAGGCACCGGTATATGAAATACACTTAATAACTCAACTTCAGTTATTTATTGTGAACGAGGGTGCATTCTCCTTGATTCCATTTCCCAGCAAAATATAAGTGGAGCTTTCATCATGAGTGCTTGAATTTATGGCAAGCAGACCAAGTGACATTAAGAAAGCCACACAATCCCTTCATTCAGGCTTTAATAAGGAAGCCAAGGAAAAATTATCCAAGCTGGTTTGCGGGTGACAGCACAAGAACTTTTTGGAGTCAGAAAGTTAGCACGGAGGCTCCCTGTCAGCCCATTAAAAAGCAAGGTTGGCATTCCCAGATATTGGAACCATGTGTGCAGAGGAATTTTTCTTCTGGTAAGACATTCCAAATATTGTCCCAGAGCCAAACACTTCGGTGTTAGACTAATTTAAGCAGTATGTTGGAATCAGCTCTCAGGACTTTGATCATATGGAGATCGTTTGTTACAAATTGAACTAACCCAGTCTCTATTTCTGGTGGATCAGAACTATGGATTTGTTGAATTAAATGCCTCATTTAATGCAGTTTGCACATGAAAAGAAAGCTGCACTCAGGAATCTGATAGTGAATTTTTCACCTAACCAACAGGTCTACTTTTTTATTACTTTTAAACCTAATCCATACTCAGTCCACACTGTTCTTAATAAGCCCGAGGCTGTTTGGAGTGAAGGTTTAAATCAGCTCGTATGTTATGGGGGGAAAGCATCACTGAATTATCAAACCGTGTAATAAGGAACACATTTGAATCCAATTCTAGAAATAATTTTATGAAGAAAAATAAATTAGTTCTTGGTTGTTATTTACCATCCAAATAGCTCAGTGCTCTTTCATGACAGCAGTGGACAGAAAGCTGAAAAATGATTTTGCAGACATACGATTTTCTCCCTGCTTCTCATTGCTATCCCCATTTTTGCAGCTGAACTATTGTGAGGGTTAAAAGTGCACAAAATAAAGCATTTCCACATATGGCTGCACTTTCTTTTCATTTCTTGAAGTTATAATGTCTTTAACTGTTGATAATGATATTATAAACTGTCATTTAGTACATTTTGAGTATATTAAATACATGAACAAAAGATGTGTAGTTCCAGCTGGACCCTGATCAGAAACACTGAGATCTGATTCACTGAAACTGTAGATAGCAATGTGCAGAGCTTGTGAGGAGCCTTGTGGACAGCTAGCAGTTGCAATAGTAATAGAATAAAATAATTGATTAAAATAAAAGAACCTGACAGCAATTATTTCTCCAGGAGTGGGATGAAACTCAGAAATGGGTACCCAAGTGATATCTAATGGAAGAGTCACTGGCATGCTGCTACACAATGGACTGACACAGGGCTTGAGTATATCACAACTCTCTGCCTTGGGGAACTCAGGATTTACACTGTTTTCAACACATTTTCATCTGAAGTCTCACACAAAATAAAAGCAGGAACACCAGCAATTCCCAGGGACCCTTCCTCTTAGTCCCAAGGGAATCTACATAACAGAGTTGACATGGAAGGAAATGGGAATGCTGTTTTCTGCCCAGAAGGGGCTAAATGAATCTCTCCAACCTCACAGCTTTGAAAGGACCCTATAGCCAAGCCGAAAACCTCTGATACATGGATATAATTTTTAAAGACATCTCACTGTTTTACTGGTTTAGCAAAGAGATAATATGCCATGGTATACGTAGCCTCAGCCCCTTGGTGCTGTTAAAGCATATCCAGCCACTGCAGCTGGAAAAGGAACTAACCAAAAACCCAAAAAGGTGAAATCTCTGCCCGGACGTAAGCCCTGACCAAGAATTATTGAGACCTTTATTGGGTCTTAGAAGATGGAAGATAGTGACATGGAAATAACATGGCAATACCCTAAACCTGACCAAGGTAAGCTGAACCCCCAGTTTTTGCTGACCATGGTGCTCCCATTGCACCAAGCACCAAGGGAACCATCCTGAGCCTCCCCTGTCCTTACCCAGGCCATGGGGGGATGATGGTGAGCTTGGCACAACCAGTGCAGAATACAAAACAGGAGAGGGAAGCAATAAGGATGTCATGTGCTCCAAATCTCATCCTGGGCCAGGGGGAGTGGGAAGGGTCTCCCACAGATTGTTCATTCCAGCTCCCATTGCATGCACAGAGCAGAGTTCATTCTTCGTAAAGAAAAAGGAAACTGTTCCTTTAGGGAAAAAAAACCACCAAAACAACACAAAAAACAGTTATCTAGCAGATACTGATTTATACACACTCACACACGTTTACATATATATTTTATTGGCAAATAAAGAAAGATCAGATCTTTAATGAAATCAGGATGGGTTTGGGAGGTGAACTTGAGCTGAACTCCCCAGATTTTCATGGAACTTCAATTAAAAGGGTTTCAGAGGAGTTGCTGAAAGCCAAGCACTTGCCATTGAAAGCTTAATTTAAAATGAGAAGCATTTTTACACCACATTTCTCAGTGAAATTCTATCCCTGATCCTCATTATATACTTTTTTCTCAAACAACATATATATATATTTTCAGATAAACCATGTGACAATGTATATAAATTTTATCCTCGGGTGTTATGACCAGTGCACATATAGTGGCTACAGTGACTAAAGAAACCATCATTATTGTGCAGAAAATCACTCTGCCCTCTCCACTCTAAAACTAGTGGTGAAATTTCAGTCCGAATTTGTTGTCATGTATGATATATAAGGATTTAGATACCTTATAAATACTAGGACTAGCAAAAAATGTGGGGGAAAGGAGCAAAATCTAACTTCAGAAAACAAAACAGAAGAAAATAATGAAAAATAAAGATGGTTGTTTAATTTCTGCTTACCAGCCTATTCTCCTTCAATCCCAAGAATACAAGGTAAATACACAGCCTGACTTTAGGGCCCTTTTCAATACCAGTGGAGTCATGCAACTCAATCTTTGAGCTTTGCCTTCAAAACATATCCCTTGCTTGATCAGATGCACTACAATTCAATCTGAATGTCAGCTTCTGGCTGTGGAAAGAGGGCACTGACTAACAATTGGAGTGACCAAAATGGACACAGATCTTGGAGTTACAAAGGCTTGAAAGCATTGAAATGGTCTTGTTTTAACCAGGTACCAGGAAATAAGTTACTTTGAAAACCATTTAAATAAATAATACTTTACTGTGTAATGAAACATGATGGAATAGAAATAATGGTGAAACTTTTTAAAGTAATGATGGGGGGAGATGTGCCTAAAATAACAAAATCCAGCACTGTGTCAGGGACACAGTTACCAAGACAAACTTTATGTGCTGCAGGGTGGAACCTCTCCCTCTGCCCAAGCTATCTGCACTGCAATTGAATAATAACAGACCTACAAACCACAGCTGAGCTCTTGGAGCTGACATGTAAGACTAAGCACTGTAGTTTCATGGTCTCACATGCAAATGGCAACAATAAATAGACTGAAAGGTCTTGTTCCAATTAAAACATTAATTTCACATGCTTCTTCTAGTTTTCATTTTCCTATGATCATTTCTTCTGTCCTCACTGTAGACCAAAGACTTCTAACTCACTTGAGAAAAGGCAAAACCAGACTGTCGTCAAAGGCTCTCCAGTCTCCTTCCCTTCCTGCTAGCTTTGTGAGGAGGCTCAAGAGGAATTCTTTCTTCTTTCACCCTTTTGGGACATCAGTTGTGTCCTAATACCTTCTTTGTCCCCATTGCATTCAGCTGTGAAGAGCAAACACCAAAACTTCCTTTTTGTAGTCTGGGAGAAGAACTGACAGTTCAGATTGCCAAACATGGGTGCTAGGAAAGTTAGAGTGCTGGATTGTCTCTTATGGGGCCTAAACGTGGTCTTAAAATTGTGCAAATAGTCATAATATTCAATTTTGTCGTGGTTCATCCCACAGGAGAGCCTCCTCATTTATTCCACAGAGATGGTTCCCACCCTGGTTAAACTTCAGTGTGAGAGCACTGGGCAGCGGCCAGCCCTTTCCAGGTTAGCACTGTGTGCCTTGGCTGGTGATTACTGCAAAGCTCCTACCAGAGCCTAGGGCTGCAGGGCTTCCTGCTAATGTTCACAGCCATCTGAGCATAGCCAGATATCCAGCAGGACAAAGCTCTGGAGAGAGGCAGAGCTGCAGCTTTGCTGGGCTCACCGAAGCACTCAGTTTCTGCTGGCTGAATGTCTTCAGTGGAGCAGAAGTCAGATATTGGGGCATGGAGAGGCAGCATCTCATTCCATAGCAGTACCTGCAGAGTGGTGGTACCTCAAACCCAGCAGGTACTGATTTATACACACATGTACACCCACACACACACAGATAAGGTATTGTATATTATTATGCATTACATATTGTATATATTTTATAATATATTTTATAATGTTTCAAATCAAGATATTTCAGGTTGGTACCAGAGACCCAGCAGTGTGGTTGACACACCACTGAACCATGTATTAGGACAAGTTTTGATGTAGAAACAGATAACTTGGTGTGAGTTAGAGGAAAGAGCCTGCAATCTGGTACCTCACCCTCAGCTTGCTGCACAGACCAGAGCTAACACCAGCTAAATCAGGCTGCTCCCAAGATGTCCAGGATTTCACAGATAGTGACAGCCTTCCCATTCATATTTTCAGCCTGCTATAATGGAGCAAGAGGAAAATCAGAGCAGATTTTTCTCTCTGCTCATTCCATTCCCACAACTGCCTATTTTACAAAGAGACTGATGCTATTTAAAATGCCAGATTCATTAAATCTTTTGTTTTCTCTAAATAAGAAGAAAATGGTTTCTCGCAATTTTATAGGAAGCCATCAATCTTCCCCAAAGTGACTTACTGTATGGAAGAAAATAAACATTGCTGTGTATGTAAAGCAGAGCAGAAAGACTGCAGTCATGGGCAAAGCACTTTCTTCAGCAGTAGCAACATATTAAAGCCAAATGTAGTCCACTGAAAGTGACATAAATAAGTGGATTTCCCATCTGAAACATTGTTTTTAGCAAGAGAAGCTTTTAATCCCCTTTAGTTCATTTCTAATCTGTCTTGGAAGTGCTTGTCTAAAGAATATTACATTGATATAGAGGATTTAATTTATTAAAACTAAACAGCAGCCAGCACACTACTAAAGAATATCTTGTACACAGTACTCTCCCAAATGAATAAAGCTGCTACAGGTAGGAAAAAAAAAACCTGCACAAACACATGGCACAGCATTCATTAAAAATTCACACATTAGGTTCCTGAGCTCTCCTGCTCACCGTGCTTTTCCCAATAAAGCAAACACTTTAGAATTCATAATACCTCTTTATCCCATGTGCACAAATGACCTCCTCTCCTTTATGCACCTAGCAAATGAGCAAGTACAAAAGGGAATAGAGTAAGCAGAAAACTAAACATGCCCTCTTCTACCCAAGAGCATAAAGAGGGGGCAAGCAGAGGTTCACTGAAGGGTTTAGAGCAGCCTTGACCAAGATGCCAGGGCTCCCATCAGTTTTGGCCAGTGCAGGCTACGTAGGCAGCATCAATTACACAGTTTGTCAGTCAATTAATTTTAAGGGCTCTTTCTTAGAATAGCAACTGAAGGAAACAAAAGCTGCCTTCAAAGTACATTTAAATCACTCATTAACCACAGATTTGGCAGACTGTTTAATAATCAGCAAGAAGCCAGCTACCACATGATAAAATGGCCTTTTTTCTTTCTGAGGGTATGAAAATATCCCTGTTTCTAGCAGCTCACCTCGAGACACCATGAGACATCTCCCTGGTTTCTCCATGAGTGCTTTTAGTATGTTAGGTGGTGTCCAAACACAATAGTGTCAAACAAGGCTCCAGAGATCTTTCAATCCTACACACTAATCATGGAAAAACTTGCAGAAATTTTCTGAAAATGAGTAACCAACTGTTGTAAGGGAAGATTTAGTCTGCAAGGAACAACCTTCACCTTCAAAAATGTAGTTACTATGGGTCCTCTTTCCTGAATTTTGCAGTTTGATATAGTATAGGTCTCCAGGGTTTTTTTTCTGGCTTGACAAAAGAGACAGTACTTATTGGAAAAAATCTGCTCTCCTGTGGCACAGTGTGTGTGTTGTGACTCATCTTACATTAAACCCATGGATTCCTTCTGAAGTCAGAATGGAAGCTCACTGCTACAAGTGAGATCAGAATTTGGTCGCACATTGTTGTCACGCTGGATCTTGGATGACGTGGCGCATGGCACAGTTTCCATTCCTCTCGATTATGGCCAGCAGCCATCCTGCCTCCATTTCGAGCCCACAGAGCTTAAGTCAAATGGGGTCAGGATTGGTCAATGCTGGAAGGTTTCCAAAGACAACCATGAGGCAGGCAGAGGTATAATTCAGGGATTAAGATTTAAACCTGCAGAGAAACATGTTCCTGAGGAGTCAGTCTCTTAGTAGGTGTTTTCTGCAAGGCAGTCTTGGGTTGGTGCTGATGCTGACTAAACACACCCCTCGCCAGCCAGGGATAGAAAAACAGACTCAGCAAGCCATACTGGCTTTTGTCCTACTGCACGATACCAAAGTGAAGTGATTCTCATTCTATTACCTACACACAGCTGCGGCAGTTCTAGCAGCATGGACACAGCCTGGTGTGAGCAGGAGGAGGACTGGCTTTCCTGAGCTCTTGCAAAATAAATTGTCCATGAAACTGGGGGACTGTCACTGGAAACCATTTTTCACTGGGTGTTATTTACATGCATATTCTAACTCAATAGCAAGGGCAATGACAAAAATGCTCATCTTTAAGGAAAAAATTAATTAGCACAGAAAATAAAGTCTTCTGCCTAATAGGAAATCCCTTTTATTCCCTGCCTTCTTCCCACCATTTTAGATGGTGCTGTAGCACAGTCAAGTGGTGCTTACTGACAATTTTATCTTGGGTAAAAGTCCATGAAAACGTTAAAACATGAACAAGTCATCAAGTCAGTTTATGAATCAATATACAGATTTCTTCCATGCCCATAGCTGATTTCCATAACCATGAGCGTGCTGAAATCCTGTCTAGATGCCAAATCAATTTTTCTTATATATGAACATCACAGCTACTTGAGAAAGGGAATCTGTGCCAAAAACCTCACGCTCTTAACTAATTATTTCTGTGACTCCCTCCTTGCAAAGCACAATGACTGCCACATAAATACACACAACATTTATTAGGAACAGGCACACTTCCCACAGGTTCAGCCTGAGTGCAGCAACATCCCTGACAAGCTCATCTTCCCAAAATGTGCAGCCAGCCTTTATCACAAGAAATACTTCTGCTTTTCCCAGGACTTTTTTTTGCTGTGAAATATTCAAGCACTTAGCGTCTCAGGCAGGGCAGCCAGGAGGGTATGGAAATTCCCATTTCTCCATGAATGCATCCTGCAGAGACAACTGTTGTCTGGCATTTGCTTTCACTGGTCATTGATCCTGGTCTTGCTCAGTGTCATTGTGGAGCTGCTGCCTGTGGGATGAGAGCAATACTTTATGTAAATAATGTCCAAGTAGAGGAACTAATCATTAATGCAGACTGTTCTGAAAGTAAAAGCAAACAGCATTTGGCAGGGAAAACTATTAATGAGAGGGTCATCAGGGAATTCATTCTGCAAACCACATGGAGATTTGCAGGGTATTTCCCTGTGAGGCATCTCAGAGCAGATGTTGTGCAAGTACCACTGATGTGGAGCGGTAGAAAAGTGGGGTTAAGGTACTGGGTCAACGCTGATGGCCAAGTAGAGGGAAGACAAGAGGCTGTCAGGACAGCAGGGCCTGAGGAGGTGTGGGCTGGTATTGACAGGCTATAAGTATGCTGATGTAATGAACTCCCATCACACACCAGGGACAGCCCTGGGGTAGGTGATGGTTGGGTCTTGGCTCCAGCCTCCTGTTGTTTTTGGGATTTCTGGACTTCAGGCACCATTGTGATTCTGTGGGGCTGTAAATGTGTGAATGTCTCTGTAAGAATGAGGAGCTAACCTAAGCTAACCCTTGTCTTTCATAGGTGGCTTCTGTCGTTGAAAAATAAAGTGGATACAGAAGAGGAAAGAAATCCCGCTCTTGTGTTCCACATTAATATCTGGTTTTGTTGAATTAACTGCTGGCCCCTGCCATCCCACCACCCACAGCCTGAGCTCTTGGCGAGCCTTCCCCATGTACTTCCCTTGAGAAGGATTGAGTTTTCATCATTTCAAGCACTAGCAGTAACAAGAAAAGGAAACGTCCTACTCGAACATCACCCAAATTGCCACATACATAAGTTACAAATTAAATATGTTATGCAAAAAACTGAATCACTCATATAAAGCAAGAACACAGAATGCATTCCAGGCTGTCTGGAGATGTGATGGGTATCTGAGGAAGGTCTGAAGGAAAAGTGCTTCCATCATTAAAAAGGTCTGGAACACTTGTGCAGTGTCCTTCCACAATGCATTTACAGGAGAGAATACCAACCAATGGAAGGTTCACAGCAGGTGCATTCACTGCCTGAGTTAGGACTGAAGTCCAAGTTCTCCAAAAATTTGAGAGCAGCACATCGCTGTACCACAGCCATGAGACAAAGCTCTGGGCATTGAAGAACTAATTCTGTGGTATCTTCTGGTGCTCCACGGCCTTGAACCTTCACCCATATCAGTACCCTGAGCACTGATCTGTCTCTGAGGATTTGTCTGAGTACATGTAACTGGCACTTTCATGCTCTGTCCTAATTTCTAGTTACATTTCACTTCACTGGTGAGAAACCTCTCTCCCCTGTGCTGATCCTCCTCTGGGCACTGGAAGCTGCCAGCCAGCTGCTGCTCACTGGGGATTATCACTCTCCCTCCCAGCCCTGACCCAGCTGAGCTGTGGCACAGGAAATGCCAAAGCCATCCCACACTGCAAAGCCAAGCTTCTCGAGATTCCTGTCGGGGAGAGAACTGGAAAAGTGAGTTTAGAGCGAGTGCTCTCTGCTGCAATGAGACCTAGACTTTCTCAGAGCTCCCATGGAAGCTGTCCATGTTCCCTGGCTTGTAACACCCAAAGACAGCAGTGCTGCAGGCAGGCTGCATCTTACCCAGCAGAGACCTTTTTACACCCTTTGTTTCAGATCAAACACACACGGTCCCAAGCTCTGCACTTAAACCCATGGCACCTCTGAGAAGGAAATAATCCAGTAATTGCTTCCAACACATGGGCAGTGTCACTTCGAAACATCATCTTGCCATTTGCAAATATCAGCTAAATACCTAAGTAGAAGTAAAAGCTACACACAGGACAACACCTGTCTATGTAACAGATCCATAACTTTTCTGGGTGCTTGGTGCATCAGTATCCTAAACAGTATCCTAAAAACTTCTGTTACAATCTAATGGCCAATTCTCGATCTAATGGAACTCAAACACTTAGTATGACTCAGAACTGACTATATTCTACCTCTGTGCTGTAGTTTATATAAGGAGATCATAACCTCCTCTGGCACCATAAATAACCATGCCTCTGCAGCAGCAGAGCCAGGCACAATGGACAAAATTATCGAAATTGCTAACCAAACAAGCAGAAGGAGTTATTAAAGAGTGCTTAGGCTTCCACATGTTTATTTTTAATGATTTCCACTGTAAGCACAGCCTTAGCTCTCCCAAAAAGCCAGGACACTTATTTTGCTCTTGTTAAACAATGCCCTGTCATCAAGCCGAGATGCTGGATAAAATGCATGATTATTAATCCCTTCAACATAATTATAGATGACAAGAAAGAAAGAGGGGAGACCGCACCAGTGGAACAACTTCGCTCACAAGAAGACAGAACAAACAAGTATGATTGCAGATGTTATAAATGTTTCTAATTCAACTAAGCAGTAATTTTTTGATTTTCCAAGTAGCATCCATTTGGTTTTTGCCAACGGCTATGGACACACAATATGCGCTTATTAAGGTTGCAGTTCTTGTAAATATAGAAAGAGGCAGTGTTTTTGTTAAAAATGAAATTAACAAGCCTTTACTTTATTGAGAAAATCAGTTTTTGCTTCAACAAAATGACAAACCTGCAGTCAGAGCCTGGCTGATAAACTGGTGACACAGCTTCAGTGAATGGTTTCCTTGCACATTTGAAGCTGTGGGGATGCCTTTGGCTGTCTTTTGTTAATCTGAGTGGAGGAGCCAGGAGCAGCCATGGAGGGTGGTGTACTAATGACCAGGACAAGTTTTCAGCTGAAAAGAGAAAGAAGTTGCTTGATAAGAAACAATGTTCTCTGTTCTCTTTTCAAGAGGCTGTGTAGACACTATGTGTGAAAGAAAACTCAAACAAACCAATTATAAATTATTTGAGCTACCATCTTCCCGCAGGAGAAGGAGAGATGCAATAACAACAGCAAAGAGTCAGAGGTTCAGGGATCATTTACAAATATCTGTGTGATATTTGTAGGAAGTCTGTGTGACTTCCTGGACTGCTGAATCCAGGACGGGGTGGCACGTGTGTCTGGGAAAAGATATTGCCGAGCTAAGGAAGAGGTGTTGGGTGAGTTGGGAAATGGGCAGAGGAGCAGGGCAAGAGCGGAACTGTGATAAATGAGTTACAAGACAGGAGCAGGAGCCACGGGAACATGTGAGGGTTGCAGCTATGGAGCCTTTGCTCCACAAGAATTGGTACCAGATGACTCAGCCGTACAAATCTGATACAGATCACACTACGGGCATGTGACTGCTTCTACCAAATTAGATACAGCACATGATGTGAGCCTGTGCCAGCTTCACTCAGGCTGTTGAAAGACAGACAATAAGGATGAAGAGCCTTAAAGAGAATGTGGAGCAGTCAACCACCACCTATTCAAACCGAGATCTTCTCCCCAGATTTTTCCTCCAAGATGGTGAACAAGCTTAAACCTGTGGTGGTGGGATATACTGGGGCAGTGCTCTGCGTCACAAGGCCACGACATTTTCCACTCAGTAGCTGGAGGAACAAAGCCAGATGGGCTGTGCCATGGACAGCAGCCAGTGCTGCATCCACACAGGAGGAGGGGTGTGTGGCACCCCCACAGCACAGGGAACAGAAGGAAAGGGGGGTGATTTCTACCTGGGACCCAAGGCAGCAGGTGATGTTTAAAAGCTTGACTTCCTCTTGGCACTGCTGTAGAATATAGGTCTAAAACTCTGACTATACTGCTTGCATAATCCCAGGAAGTCAGATTTGCAAAACTCTGAAGAAACCAAAATCAACACGCACTCGAGAAAAACCCCCAAACTAGCAACCCAGATTCCAAACTCAAACCTTCTGGTCAGCTCATTCAAGGCTATTTTTCATTTTACTTATCACTGCCACCAACGCTTTGCTTAGTCTTGAAGAAAATGTTGTCATTCCACAGTCAGATGCTTTTACATGTACATCCATCATGGCCTGATATATCCTGACCTTAGTTAAAACTTATGTTTTCTAAATTGTACTTTTATGTTGAGCAAGCCCTTAGGCTACACTGTTAAAAGTTTACATTGAAAAATCATTTATAATTGGTTTGTTTGAGTTTGCCTGCTTTGCCTGCTGCAAAGTCACCAGAAAGGGCAGTATTAATTAGCAATTACTTACATAGAGTCTAGACAATAAAAAGGAAATTATTTTACCTTTTTTAAAAGCTTTAAGCATCTTACCAATTTTAACAAACAAATCTTATAGAAATTACATTTAAGGAAAAAAAATTGCAGTATAATTTACAGTAAAGCTGCTCCATTTGAATAATTTATTTTTTCTTGAAGTATTTTCAGGATATACACACATTGCTCAAATAAAAATATGATTATTGTGAAATTGAGACAGCCAACAAAAATTTTAATTTATTCCATTTGTTATGCAAAATCTTGGTTGGAGAATTAAACAATAAATTTTAGTTTATTGCATAATGTCCTAAGTTTCACTATAAAAGACTTGTTTTCATTTTGGGAAGATAATGATGACAATTGCACAGAATTTTTAAATAGCGCACACAACAGAAAACTCTCCAGAGCTCCAACAAACCCTTCCCTGCACATATTGTTTCAGCAAAATTCAGGAGTCAGCTCGTCTGGGTTAGACACTGAGGGATTGAGCTTTTAGTTCCAGACATCCTTTCCAAGTGTCTGACATAACTTTGCAAAGCCTTATTAAGCATGAATTAATGAATCATTGGAGCTGATTTTATTTATTCACAATGTCACTGCAAAGAGACAGAGGAGTTTTGGATCATGGCACTCTGCAGCACTTGATGTTATTTTAGTTCATAATTGGTGGTGACAAAGCCACAAAACGCTTAGAGCATTTGGCTAATGCCAAAAAAATATAATAGCAGGCACAGAATTTATCTTACATCTACCTTCATTTGGAAGCAGATTATTTTGTCATCCTTGAGGAGACTGACAAGAGACCCCAATTTTTGTATTGGTTCAGATCATAACTCGCTGCCTGCCTGGCCCACATGTGTTGCAGCTTATCCTGCTGTCACCTGATACCCTGGAGGTCAGCGTGGCGGGGGGCGCTGGGGAAGGACTGACAATACAAAAATGACTGCGAGCAAGAGGCATTCTTCAGGGCTGATTCTGATCTCAGAGCAGCCAAAGATCAGCATGTATTTAAACAGATAGGGTTACTTTAAATAAATGTACAGTAGCAAAAATTCCAGGAAACCCTAAGGCAAACTGGAAAAAATAATCTGCTCTGTTTCCTTGTAGTCCTTTCCTATTTTGTATTGGAAAAAAACAAAGAAGTGTTTTTTTTTTTTTTTTTTCCCAACACAAAGAACAGCTGAAATAGAAAAAGGAGGGAGGACTAACATGCTTTTACCGCAGGGCTTTGCTCAGCCCGAAGACAACCTCTAACTCAAGAAATATTCCCTCCTTTCATCTCTCCCATTTTTCATTGACAAAGGCAAAAAACTGTAGGCAAACACAAGAATTGTGAAGCTCCATCCTTGAGCTGTTTCTTGATCCCTTCCCTATTTTTACTTCCCATTTTCTATTCTCTTACAGATCCATCATTTCCCTATAGCTCTGGGCACGTATTTTTTGAAGTAAATGAAGCTGATTGAGATCTTGCTGACCCAGGTTAAACGCAGATTCATGTCATGAAAGCCAGAGGAGCTGTATCAATATCAAACCAGTGTGAACAAAAGTAGAATCAGACCCAACAGCATAAAGGTATGGAAACATATATGTCCCAGTTGCCTCTTATTCACATCAGTTTCATGTTAATGAGGTGCCACTGGCTTCAGAGGAATGGTTCCTGACTTAGAGAAGTAGAAGTAACTGGAGATGCCAACAGCGCATGTGTTGTTTGGCACTGCTCTCCCTGCGCAGCTCAGGAGGAATGCCAGGAAAGCCAGGAATGCCTTTCCCTGCCTGAGCCCTCTCACCTGCTCCCAGCTGAGCTATTCTTGCCCACCTGCTCTGGCAAGAAGCTCCCACACATGTTTGGTGTCAAGCACAGCCATAGGGTGCTCCCCATCCTTTGGCACCATGTTCCGGTACGTGGCCAAGGAACAGTGACTGGCTCCATGTCACAGCCCCTCTTTCCATGCACACAGCCCACAGCCTATTTGCCCACAAGTCAGCCTCAAGCACTTGTTTGTACCTAGTCTTGCTGCCAGGTTAAAGAGCAGTTACCACAGGCAGAGGAAAAGAAATATTTTACTGGTTTGTAATTCATTGAAGCACTGGACCTGTTCCAATAAGAGTCTAATGTTGGGTAGGAAAGAAGACATGTTCAGACTGTGGTCTACAATGACACACTTGTAATATTTGTGAACATTTCTAGTGACTGAAACTATTTTTTTGGTGTTCTGCCTGTGCCAAGAGACTCAAGCACACAAATTCAAGGTAATGCTCTTTTACTTGCATGATTCAGGCTTGCATCATTTCAAGTTTTAATGGTAGATTTAAGAGGGTCACTTCAACAATATGCTATAAGACAAACACTCCTGAAACAAAAAAATTCCAGCATAGCACAAACAAAATAAATCACCTCAAATCTCCCAGGTGTGGTTCTTTAGTGGCTTATACTTAAGTGATTTCTGTGCATGTGAAGAAAAACACTTCAAAGATCCTTTTACTGGTATTATAGTCACACATTTGCTTCATTGGAGAAAAGAGTTTTTGTCTTTTCTCTTTTAGAAAACCTGTAGAATAGAATTTACAAGACTTCAAAGTCTTTGGCCATGATCCACAAATCAGTACATATCTTCCTATTAATCAGAAATTTAAAAATTAAGTAGAAGTCAGTAAAATTGTGTCTTCTGACAAAATTGACAACCATCTTGTTGGTTTAGACATCACTGACTTTGGATATCAACCTCATTCACCTGTTACTTTCCATAACAGCTCTAAGATCTTTCACAATAGAAGTAAAAACTTTGTTTTTAAAATTCACAGAAAGCTTATAATTCCTCCTTTACTTTCAAGAGGAAGCAATATATGTGTGACACCAGAAAATAACTTAGAAAAAAAAAGATATGTGCAAATATTCACAAATTGTACACAGATTCAAAAATATTACATGTTCTGGTTTCACTTGTAATTCTTTACAGGCTGCTATCAAAATATCTCTCCAGTTCATCCAGTGTCAATTTGTGTACACTTATTGAGTGATTTGCACAACTTAACACCAATAATTATACTCAACAGTGAACGTATGTTTCAGAATAATAGCCAAATTATTATCCTAAAAAGTAGAAAGGTTGAAGCTAAAGTAAGGGGAAAGAAGAACCATAAACCAAAAAAGTAGATTATCTTGCTTTGCCCAGACTGTAGCTAAATGCACAGAGAGTAGAAATAAGTCTTCCAGGAATGTATCAAACCAAGCGACATAAATGCAGCCTCAATGCACAGAGTCAGCAGCACTGCTGCCAACCTCCAGTAGTCACAAGTCAGAAATGATGCCCTAGAAAACCAGGAGA
Source organism: Anomalospiza imberbis (assembly GCF_031753505.1). Classification (NCBI taxonomy): domain Eukaryota; kingdom Metazoa; phylum Chordata; class Aves; order Passeriformes; family Viduidae; genus Anomalospiza; species Anomalospiza imberbis. The sequence goes on along the minus strand of NC_089692.1, from coordinate 10,802,506 downwards.
TGTTAAATCTCAATGAATGTAAAAGCTCATTGTATTTGTTTGTGAAGCTTGCATTTGAAATTCACACTCGGAAGGTTTTTTCTACCCCTCCAAAGCCCGAAAACATTTATTAATAGCTAAGCTTTTCATATGACTCCAGGAGCTGGGGAGTTTATAGAAAACATTAAACATAGAAAGCTTGGATGGGCAAACTCAACAATTCTGAGAGACAAAAATTAAACAGGACACAAAAGCCATGCCACCATGGCTGGAAAGACCCTGTGGACCTGGCAAGAAGTGATCCAGCAGGATCAGCCATGCCAAATCACGCAGTCACTGGATGGTTGGTGCTCTTCAGTCCTGGCCTTGGGGTGACACATCTACTTCTGGTTCAGAAAATTTGGGAAAATCTCTTCCAGTTAAATGGAAAAGAAGAGAAACTCAAAAGTCATAGACTCTTTCTGAAAAGGATGGTCATGCAGTCAGTACTTTGTGTGACAGTCACAGAGGTCACTCTCAGATGAAAACAAGCAAAGGGTCCTGGGAGCATTAGCACTGGCTGAGACCAGCACAGCCAGCATGCCCTGTCAGGATGTGTTTCTTATTCCCAGGGGCCATCCAGGCACAGGGTCCTTCAGGAGGCTGTGAAGTCCCCATCTCTGGAGGTTTGCATGGCCCCACTGTGTCAAGCTCTGAACAGCTTGGTCTGACATCCCTTTCTGCTCCTAAAGAAGCAGTTCTGACAAGGTCTCATCCATTGTGAATTACACTCTAATTCTGTACAATAATTGCCCTGACTGAGAACAAACCATCGTTCTCTACCATGTTTCACATGATAAAGTATAAATAAACAGACCCAAACACAAGCTAATATAGACAGAAAATTGGAGCTCACATATTAAAACCCTGTTGCCACTCAAGGGACCCCTTTTTAGGCAGCATTTGCATGAGGAAATGATTGTTCCTGTCTTCACTCCCACTCAGGTGCCTCTCTCTCTACAACACCTGACAGCCTCCAGGTTGCTGCCCTGCTCCTGGTTTCTGTGCCCCATCGCACTCTCTCACACCCATGTCAGGATACACCATCCAGCGATGAAATCTGCCGTCACCCAACGCCATGGCAAAAGCCCAAGGCAGAGCAAGGCAGGATTTCACTCCCGTTATGGGTAGGAAGCTCTTCATGCTCCCCTTAGAATGAATTAGGAAGGGTCTGCAGTCTCAAGTGAAGCCTGTATCGGTGACTCTTTGGTGAAATAATGTCCTAAATTGCCAGCCTGCACCATGGGCAATGCACACAGTGTAGGAGTGTCTCACGTTATGGTCAGATGGAAGCTCCTGACAGCCTCCTGTTTCTGTGCCCTGGTATGGAAGAGTGTTTAACAAGTCAGTCTTTCCCATAGCCAGATCCATAGGGCACACCAGCAGGTCACTCAGCAGCTCCCAGCAGCAGATAATAAATAAACATATATATAACTATAAAGAATAAAACAAATTTTAATTTCTACTTTAGGAGCCAAGGGAAATGGCCCACTGGCCTGTAGAGTTATGCAACAATTGACTTCCTTTCAAGCTGCAAATTACAAGATGGCACAAACACAACTATAAATATGTTCCTATCGTACTGAAATAAGTTTTGCTTTCAATTAAGCAGTTGTTAAAAGTATGTCTCTTTTTAAAGAACTGGCTTATGATAGGGGATATTTCTTCCTTGGCATTTTTAGTACATAGGAGCTTAAATTTAGGTTACAAAACAACCAGCCTGACCTTTTCCCAGAGCTTTAAATCCTGGACAATTTCCATGGCACTCAGAGCTTGCTCAGTGCTTTTGAAAACTGGACCATTTCTTTCAATTTTAGGACCGTAACTTCCAAGTACCAGTCCTGACAATCCTGAGTTAATATATTTCAGAAAATAGTAGTTTTCTTGAAATTTAGAGAATTATAGACAAACCTTTGTGGAGTCAGATATACGGGCAAAAGTTTGAAGTGCTTTGTCTCAGTAGTACTTCAACAAACTTTATAGACAAGAAGCACCAGCTATCAGAAAGAGTTTTAAAAACCACAGATCATCTGCTTTTCCATCTCTCCAAATGGAATTCTGAAATGTCATCAGTTTAAGGTTTCAGATGAGAAGATATTTTTATCCATTTGAGAAAAAAAATCCATTTCCCATGCATTAGATTCATGCGAAACTCTAATGTTAGAGGCTGTGTCCGTCCTGCTCACTGATATAAATTGTACCCTGACAATCCCAGTGATGGGATTGGAAGTGGGTTGAGCACCACAGCATCTCATAAAGAGAGCTTCTCAGTGCTATTCCTGCAGATAAGATATAATTTGTGCTCCCCTCAGGCACCAAAGGCAATGTACCAGTGCAATATTCTTCTGAGTATCCTCACATTTACAAATAATTGTAAAGACCTGCTAATATGGTTTAGTTCAGCAACTCTTCAAAGTGCTGAGTGCTGACAAAGATGACAACTAAGAGAGTATTAAACAGCCATTAGGATGTCTTGAAGGAGAGGGCTTGTGAAGCAGTTACTCCAAGGAACAAGTGGTGAGCAGCACATTGAACATTTCATAATTGTGGCCTCTCCAGCCCCACATTTTGTTCATAGACCATTTTGGGTTTTGTAAAACTCCCTAACAAATGGGACAAGGAATACAATGGTGAAGTTACTGCACATTCATAAATGTGTTTTTTGCTCATGTTCAAATTTTGTTACTAAACTGCTCAGCAGTCACATGCAAAGCAGGTGGCAGAGATCTTAACAGGTTTTTTTTAAAAGTTTCAAGGTGTTAGAGGGTCTTATAGGACAAATTAAGGAGTTTGATAGAAGTATTAGAATAGCAGTTGACAGAAGTACTTAGGATGGCAACTGGTCAGGGGAAGACTGTTTACACACCAGAGGAACAAGTGACACTGAAGCCAGAGCTATTAAATGTCTGACAGAAAACCAGAAAAAAAAATCCAGATAAATTGACTCAGATGCCCCCTGTGTTAATCACACTGAAATTAATAATGAAAAGTGATCAAAGTAAAAAATGTTGGTGTCAGCTGAGAGGATATTTTGCCCCATCTCCCTCGTGTCAGAGGCAGGGAGTGCAGTGCCCCCTGATTCCTCCTGGATCCCCCCTTCCCTCACCATGATGAGCTGTACAGTGGGAAGTTTTTGGTACCAGCTTCTGCATGTGAAATGCACAGGAGGACATTCCAGCACTGGTGTCCAGAGCCATCATGAAAGCCTGGACGGCCCCACCAGACTTCAAGAGGTACTAAAGATCAAATTCTCTGTGCAGTGGTTGCCATCTGTGGCAACACTTCCAAGACACCTCAGCAGGGAAGCAGTTGTCATTTTTGTACTAAGAAAGCACATTTAAAGCCTCCATTCATTTTACTTTTGAAGCTGGACAGGAGTTAGGGAGGTAAATAATTATTAACTTTCTGGTTTGCTATACATTTCTTTTAGCTGATTCGGCCTCTGACTCAACTATCCCATTCCTTAAATTGTGTTACCATCAATTTCATCCTTCACGTGAGAATCGTTAAAGTAAACCTACAGAAACTGTTAAACTCTTAAACCACAATGTTTATATATCAGAGAAGAGTGAAGCTTGTATATTGCTTAAAAGAAACAAAAAAAAGAAAAGAAATCAAAAGCTATGTTTTAAGGGTTTTTTTTCCTAATTATCACTGTGAATATATTCATCTTTCATAAAAATGTAACTTTATATACTTACATTAAATTTGCCCTATTTTTCATATAATGCATATTTCTGAAAAAAAAAAAAAAACCAACATGTTGCCAACAAAAAAATGAGCATTAAGTAACAGACAGTTACCCACATTTTATTCTTCTGGAAGTGGAAAATCCAAGCACATAAATCAAAATGACCCTAAAGCAGTGACCAGCATGCCCTAAGCAGATCAACAGTGGTTTCATTGACCTCCAGACTCATAAGGGTCATATTTTCACACAGATGAACTGGTCTTGAACTGCCTTGCCATTGCATTGTGCACAAAGAGACCCCAGCCACAAAGTGTCTCTGCTTTCTGTTAGGGTAACCTGGATCGTTTCCCACAAAAAAAAAAAAAAAAAAAAAAAAATCAAAGCCACATTCCATTTTAGAAAGTGTTTGTCCTGCCTGAAGCCCTTTCTTCTAGTTTTGCTTTTCATGAGTACATTTGTATGAGTTTGCCATTAATATTCATATTAAAAACAAACAAACAACCCCCCCCAAAACAGCACAGCAACAGCCCTCAGAATTCATTATTACAGATTTTGATTTTCTGAAGATTTTTCCAGGACACTTTTTCACACTTGTGAGGCTCCAACTATTCAATTAGTGCACAAACTCTGGGCAACTTGCTTCAGAGCTGTAGCCTCTCCTTCTAGTAGACATGCACTGTAGTGTCCCTTAGATCACAGTGGTGTTGCACAAATGTTAAAGTGAAAATCCTTGCAGTTTTCCTGCTTGGTGGGAGGGAGCACTGAGGCACTGACTATAAACAAGAGGTTCAGCCCTGTGCTGAAGGACACCACAAAGCTTACATGCCATTGGAGTTTTCTAAATATACTTGCATAATGTCCAGCCAGTGGGTGAGCCTTGTTTGTCTCCCAGCATCAGATGGCATCCCAGGCTCTCGCTGGCTCTCGGCACAGGAGGAGTTTTGTCAAAAACAGAGCCTGCCATGGCTGGCTATGCAGAACATCTGTGGCACAGGCAGGAGCTGAATCCAAACCAGCTAACTCCCAGTTTACTGCTTTGATCACAAACTCTGCTCCTTGCTATCCTGTAGCATCCCCCTGCACACTTTTGGGAGTGCTCCCAGTGCAAGGTGGAGAAACAGCAAGTGAGGGCAGGAACAGACAGAAATGGGAGGCTGTGCAGGGTAGGTCACCTGCTGTGGGTTCTCATCCTTACCCTGGGATTTTATAAAATCATTCTGGAAGCTTTTGGGGTGACTTCTGTGGCAGAACTGCAAAAGACAGAGGTAAAGTTTTACCTCTTTCAGAAGCCCACATTTTGTTTCTAATTTCAATGGCACCATTCATATTAATGAAAAATGCACAATGTTTTTGTTGCCTCCTTTTTTCTGCAATGGAAGTGATTTCTCTCTGTCAAAATCAATCATCATATCAGTTTTAATCAGATAAAGCTTTTGGCTTCTACTATCTAAATTGCCCTTCCCACAGTGCCTAAGACAAGCATCAGTGCTCCATCACAAAATAAATGTGTTGATATTTGATAGCTCATTTGAACACGATGGTATTTACATCTTACTTGGTTAGATTTTCATTTAACACAAGTTATGGGTTCACATTGAAAATAAAAACAATACTTCTCTGTTCCTCTTGCCATTCATGTCTACTTTTGTTTCAGCCTAAAATAACACATTGCTGGAGGGTATTTTCTTAACACTGCCAAGCCTGAATGCAAGCCCTGTGGAAAATGTTTGTGTTGGGCTTGCCATGGTCCAGGCTAATAACAACGTGATGATGTATAGGTGAATTCCTGCTCCTCAAGTCCTCTGTGACACACGGATTAGGTCTGCCCTTATCTTCTAAGACATCTGGATGAGTGTCTGGGTTTTAATTTCACAATGAAATCACAGGGGACTAGAGTTATGTTATGTGCTTATGAACAAAGTGGAATATCCCTGGTAAGGGCAAGAGTGGATTACCTTAGATAACTCTACTTAAACCAGGGAACATTTGAGAATGTTGAAGAAAGGAAAGAGGTTCCACCAATAAAAACAAACACAGGCTTAAATTTGTGTTCTGTGTACTAAACATTTTAAAGCTCCTGGAGGTTGAAATATGACCACATGTAAATGGACTGATAAAACTAAGACAACTCTTGAAAGACCAGATCAGGCTTCCCAGGACAACTACCAGCACTAAATCCTAATGGCATGCATAAATCATCTGAAGACACATTTATTCAGAAGATGCCACTTTAAAGTCAAAATACTCTGCTTTAATCACCAGAAATAGTATGTGCATGCTAACATTTGCAGAAAATGCTCAAGGGCAACATGAAATTAGTATTTTAAAATTCCTAAATACATGCTTTTCCTAAGATGAAGACTTTTATCTATTTATGCCCATAAAACTGTCAGGAAAAAAAGACCTGTGAGAGCATAAAAGGGTCAGTCCTGCTGACTACAGCCCAGCCATGGACAACATTAAAAACATCAAAGTTCATATGATGTTCATGGCTGGGCTCTGAGTGTTGCAGAGCTGAATAATCAGCTTGCCAGACCCAAACCCTGTGATCTGGAGCTATTGCAGCTTCCCAGCTTCACTGAGACTCTATTCCCTTTCTGCAGCCTTTGTAGACATTTCCTCCACACTCTCAGCCCCTAGTCAGGCCGTAATCCCAAGGGTCCAAGCCTACCTTGCTTGTCATCATGCTAATATCTGTTTGGGTCTGCAAGAGAGCCCAGAGAAGGGCTCTTCCACTGCCTGTATTCAGAAACCTGTATTCAGACTGAAAGCCTGAAGGATCCAGGCTTATTTTGCAGTATGGTGCAGACTGTTCCCTGTCTGCTCGTGCATTTAAGTTGCAAAAGTGCTGAATGCTTGCAATGCGGGGAAAAATGAAGAGAAATAATGAAATTGAGAGGAAAACAGGCAAAATTCCATTTTATTTAGCACATTAACTACCTGTCCTCTAATCTATTAAATTAAAAGTGATCCAGACATATTGAAAGCCTTTAGTAAACCACAGAGATTAATATATACTTAGGAAATTTTCTGTTAATACAGTATTATTTCATAAATATTCAACCAGCTATTCCATTTTAAATAAGCAATAATATAACCTGCAAAAGTTGTTGCTTTTTTCCCCTCTCAAATATCAATAAAAAATACATTAGGCTTCAGTGAAAACCATAGAAAACTTTTATTGATTTTGGTGGGGTCAAGATTTTACCCAATAATTTTCATGACTGCAACAAAACAAAATATTTCCCTCCCGATTTAAAGACTCTACTCACAGTTTCTCTGCCTAGATGGGAATATATCTTTAAAATTGTCTCTGCTGTTCCCATATAGACAAGTTGTTCTATTTAGGCTAATCCAGCCATGAAAATAGCTAAATGAGGTGTCAAGATTTCTTTTTGATCCTCAGTTTAACAAGAGTTTTAATCAGTAATAGATCTAACATACACGTGATGCTCTGCAAGCAAAGTGAGAAAAGTATATCAGTTTTCTTTCTGAGCTCTTCACCTGCTTACTTTGCTTAACAAGCAATCAAAACACAGATCCTGTTGCTATTGTTCATACATTAGATACAAATGGGACAGGTCCATGAAACTACACTTTCTCTAAATGCGTGTGACTGCAGCCTACAGACTGCAATATTTCAAGGGGAAAATGCTAAGTGAGACACTGGCCCTGGAAAATTGAATGTACTACAAAAGACATCATTATATGTCTTTCTTATGTGTTATTCACAGATGTTTCTTATCAAGGTAAAAAGTCTAATATCCCATCAGTGAGCTTCAGGCCAACCTTGTGAGCATAAATGTCCTGCTTGGCGGGAATGCTGCTGGGGTCCTTTAGTATGTGAGATTATATCACTCTGATCCATTTGAAAGACACAACGATGGCTGAGATTTAATGTTCTTTTCATTTTGCTTGGGGAGCCCACTGGTCTGGGCAACGGGGACAACAGCCACTGAGGGCTGTAGTCAATCTCACTGAAGCTGTTATCACCACCAGGTGCTTGCTGCACTCTTCCAACAGCAGCTGCACCACTGTACTGTGGGGTGGAAGGGGATGCTCTCAGCATCTCAACTTTACAAACAAATATATTAGCTTAAACCACTGGTAAAATGCTGGACTAGTGCTTCCAGTTGTGCCATAAGGGCAAGCAGCAGGGTAGCAGCTGTGTCTCTGAATCGTTCATTCATCACTGGGAGCTGTTGTCAAATGGAAACTGGGTCGAAGCCCTGAAATCAGCTCTGAGGTTTTAGTGTGTGGATAGGAGCCAGGTCAGATGGCTTAAGCATCAGGACTTAATATGAAACCCTCTAGGACACAGTGGATTGGTGAGAAGGAGTTTCCTCATCTTTGACAAGTTAACAGGTATGCCTGAGGATGGAGGCAAAGCTCCAGTTTGCTAGAGGAAAGCAGGAAAGCTTCCAAGACCAAGCAGATCTATCTACCATCTCCCGTGGCTGTGGGTAGGCTGAGCAAATTTGCCTTCAGTGCTCAAACGGAGGCTGTGGCGCTGAGAACAGCAGCAGAACCCCACCCACCCCTCAGATGCAGTCTCACCTTTCCTGTGCAAGCGTGTGTGGGCCCACCTCAGCCACACATCTCCTGTTGCTCCACGGCGTGCTGGGGCTTGCCAGCACAGCTACACCAAGGAGGGCCAGCCTTGCAATCGTTTACTCAGACAGATGAGTTGCACATAAGTAATGAGCTGCTAGCATCCCAGCATGTTAGACAATATGCTGACAATGTCATAACATTATTTCATCCTTCTTAAAAGATAAGACCCAGCCTGTTCTAACCTGCTCAGGTCATTATCTTGTTACCACAAGATGTCCTGTCACTAACCAGTTTAGAGAATGTAAAGCTATAATTTGCACTAAAATGAATTATGTATTGTTTACAGTTTATCATTAAATTACAATGAACAAAAACAAGCATTTAGGATGCCTCTTTCAAAGTCTTCCAGATGAGTTTAAATGTACACAGAAACAAATGTCTTGATATAATAGCATTAGAAGTAGGCTGAAGCTTGGTTGACTAATTTTCACACTAACTTACTTAAAAGCCAGAAAGAAAACAGTGAAGATCTTTATACAGGCCATCAAAAAGCCTGACTGCAAGTGTTTCCAATTTGCTTTAGTAATTAAATTGAAAGGAGTTTACAGGTTTTTTCACCCAGGTCATTTACTACTTTGGAATTTTACTGCTTGCTTTGCAAAGAAAACAAACTGGAATGAGTCACTGGTGAGTATAAAGAGTGGATGAACACTGCTAAACAAACCAAACAGTGAGCTCAAGTGGATAGAGAAAACACTAGTCAGAATTCTAAATATGGATCTGAGAATAGTGTAAAAGGATTAGACGTCTTTGTCACATGAAGAGCAAACCCACATGCCAGCATGCCTTTCCAGTGCAAGCAGCCACTGATCAAAGTAACATCTACCAGTTTGTAAATATGCTAATCTTCATGTTTACACAAAAGTGTCAGCACTTGCTTTACATCACAAAGAGCCTCATACAGTTGAAGATTAATTACTTCCAACACTGAGATAGTGTGTAAATACTGGTTTCACCAGAACCCTACCTTTTGCTGTATTTGCACAGCTCAGCAGAGGTGTTTGTTGCTAAGACAGATAATTCAGGGACACTTACAAAGTGTCAAATACCTCCAGACAGATAGACTTTTGACAGGTATTTTAGTGATTATGTGGAGCCAGGATTAGGTGGGTTTAGGCTTCATGTTGCAAGTGTTGGATCAAAAAATATAGTTTTGCCTTTTTCTGTGAATTTTAGCTCTGAATAGCAAAACATGATTTGTGCATTCAGCTTTTACACTTATATGTGATTACAAAACATTTAAAATTAATTTTTCCACTCGCTGGCTTAATATCACTTTCCTTCCTTATAGTGGCTTAGAGCCACCTCACAGTGCACCAGGCTCTTGGCAGCATCCGTGTCTACTTGCTGAATGCTCTGTTCTAACTCTTGCTTAGAGAAGGATGAGGCCTATGATAGGGACACACAAACACATCATTTTCTAGTACTGAATTTCAGAAACTTTCAGCTGTGGTATAAAACAGGGAATGTAATTACAATATGCACTGAGAAGGAGAGATCAGTACCTACTGCTGCATTTTTGCAACAGGGAATGACAATAAGGAGATAAAGCCAAGGCAAGACTGGATTTCCAAGGTTCAGGTGCTTAAGTCATGTCTTGCAAGATCTCTTTAAAAGATATTTTTCATTTTCATTGCCATATACTCTCTACAAAAAAAAAAAAAAAACCATGGTAACAATTCTAATACTGAAGGGCCATGAGCAATAATTTAAAAAAGGAAAAAAAATTCAAATGGCAATTCTCTTCACCTCTCCCTTGCTGTTAGTGCTCAGCGCAATTGCTACAGACCGTCACTACTTGCCAACAAATATTATCAAATTTGTTTCCTATTCTAAACTTAGAAAAAAGAAAAAGTGGGATGGTGGCAAATGCTAGCATTAAAAGATTGCCAGAGCAAACAAGAGTGAGCAGATGAGGATAACTGGGAAAGAACCAAATGCAGTGTTTAGAAAGTGAGAAAGAAATGGCTTCCATGTGAAACACCAAACCTGAGTGGAAACACTTCTATATTAAACGCTCAACGAGGCATTTCCCAGGAGTGCTTGCTGCCCAAGTCAGCCAGTCTTGCATTTCCCTCTTTACTCTGACGATGGCACCGGGAAGTGCTCTCAAGGCACAGGGGCCGACGGCGGCCAAGCAAGATTGATGAGGTGACACACAGGCTGCTCAGTCCCCAGTCCCTGTCCCCAGGATGGGGATGCAGCTGGGAGCCTGCAGCCCTCACCCCCAGGCAGTGCAGGGGCAGCAAGAGCTGCAGGCCGAGCTTGGGCACAGAGCAGAAGCAACATGTGCAGCAGAGACTGAGGCTGCTGTGGTTAAATCAACATGCTCCATCTCACATTTGCATAGGGCAATACAACAATCAGATTAATTACTAATTACAGTGGATTGCTCCTAAGTAGGTTCACAGCAATAATAGTAATAAAAAGACTAAAAGAAGCATTATTAGCATAGTTAATTATATGACCATTGGCAAGATTATTGATGAAGATACAAAATGCTGTTGAACAAGAAAGATATGTTTGACATTGCTTAAGAGAAGCTTCACTGTTGCTTCATATCTTTTTTAATTTTTCTAATCATCTCATCTGTGTTCCAAAAGTGCAAAAAACCAGTAATTATCTCTGTTTGATCTTTGACTAACAATTATTTATTCATCTATTGGAACAATAGTATTTCTAAAATGTAAGTAAACCCAGTAAACTTTATCAGCATGAAATCTTCAGCCACACTGGACTGGGTTATGGGAATATGTTGTGTGATGAAAGCAGACAATAGTAATTTATTGGTTTAGTCATAATCCTTTCAGTAGTCCAGATTGCTGTTGCAAATTTGTTAAAAATCTGCTACCATTCACTGAGCAACCGTACAACACCTAAAGCAATAACATGGGTGGGGAATGTAAAGCAGCACTCCGGCATTCATGTGTGGCATGAGTTAGACAAGGCCACGGGAAAAGAGCTGAGAAAGAACAATGTTGCACAAACCAGAGAGAGATTCCTGTTCTCCCACAGCATATATGCAATTTAATCTCCAAATGGAGAGCAGTTTAACTTTTCAAATGTTTCAAGAGTACAAAAAAGAATTCTTCACTCAGCAGTTATTTTTTATCCTTTACAGAGTGGCCATGTGCTCCCATGAAGGACCTACTGCAACGAGACACCACCTGCATAAAACCACACTCTCATGTGAAAAGTATTTACATTAGTACACATTATTTTCCCTTTCATTTTTCTTTATTTGGTGCACTTGGCAATACATAGCTCGCAGCTCAGTCAGCCAGTTGCCCAAGTGTTTAACATGGCAACTTCAAGAATAAATATTAATATTTTTAATCATCTAGTTTGGCAAAGGAACTGAGGAGCAGCTGCTGTATTTATGACTGCCTTCAATTCATATCCTGAAATAGGCTGGATTTGACTGCCCCCCCTTTAAAAATATCCTAGAAGGCAGACCTCTGTTGGAGTCTAACTTTGGTGGCAGGTACAATTACGGCTCCCATTGAGAGGAAGACAGAATTGTGACCAAGTGATATAGATCTGTTTTCAGAGCAACACTCAGCAAACAAACAATCCTCCCAAGCACTTCAAGGGAACACAGCACAGCATAAATGGTTGTGTTAGCACGTTTGTCACAACATTACTTTTTGGTTATGTTCTGATCACTCACTACTAGTCATCATATTTTATGAACCTCACCCATGAGCACTAACATGCAAACTGAAATTTAGGACTCCTGACCTTTAACACAAAGTGGCCATAGGTGTTCCCACAGCTGTTAAATAAACCTATGTTTATGGAGCCATAAATGTAGTGCAGGTGAAGTTTCCAATGATGTAATAACAAGTTCCATCGCTGTGCAGTTTGTCATTTATACAGCAGCGTACCATCACTGGTGAATATTGTTTTACAATAACAGCACAGGTTCCTTCGATTAAATCACTCTTTCTTCATTTATGAGTCATTCGACCTTTAACCTCTCAGAGGAAGATCAAACCACTTCTTAAGGCCCCACTCTTTTAACTGAGGAGCACAACAGTTGGTTAGATAACTAAGGAGGTTGGTATGTGCCCCCAGGGTTTCACAAACAACTGTCCTAGATCTTTTATAAGATAATCTTAACATAATCATGTAGCCACAAATTGTCGTGTAAATTCCCAATTAAAAACACCAAATAGGAGCTGTAAATCATGATACAACTGCCACCTTTTCAGCACTGAAATGCAGTTTGAAAAGCAGTAGAGAAGCTCTTGTTTGTGCTTGGTCTAGTACTCAACACACCAACAGCAAAACAGTCAATTTGATTTACAAGAAAGAGACAAAGTGACAGGACAACTAAAACTGCACAAAACTTAACATAGCAGCAACAGAGAGCACAGAACTTACAAAACTACTCCATCCCCCATTCAGGACTATGCTTGTAAAAATGAGCATTTGTGTTGGCATGGCTCCACACCCACTCCTTGTCCCAATTTACATAAAACTGCAGCATGCTCCTGTTGGAAGGATTGATGGCAATTTGGGGGATGGGAGGAGATTTTGTTTTTAAGAAATGGCAGCTTAATTACAATATAAATGTTAGAAAAATAAATAGTCATTAAAGCCCTTTATCCATGGCTGATTGGCTTCATTCCACAAACTTTAGCAAAGTTTGAATCAGACAGAACTGAAGGCACCCCATCTGCCACAGTGCTTTGGCCTTTGTCAGGGACCCAGCTGAGCTGTGGGTACCCACTCACAGTGGGTGACACATGTCCATTGGGACACTCTCTGCCTCCTTTGCAAAGATCATTCTGTAGCCTAAATTATTCCACGACTAGGCTTTAGTGCTAAGTGTCTTGGCTCCTTGTCCTTCACATGCACGTTCACTTGAAGATTCACATCCCCTCCCTGTGACATCCTTCCCCACTCTGGCAACAAGAAACAGGATTAGAATGGGTTTTATAGGTGGTGCATAAACAATCCCCACAATTAATTACAAAAATTTTAAAGCATTCAGCAAATGTCTTAGTTGCTGTCAACAAGCAGTCAACAAATGCAGATTGCGTTTTTCTCCTCCTACTTCACACTTTCCATGTTTCCCAACACTTGCCAGAACGTTGTGGTGATAGATGCAGACAATAGATGCTTTACTAAACATGTCCTTGATATCTGCATAATCTCCTTTAATATATATCATTAACTTGGGCCAGTCCCATGTTATTGCTTCCTCAATAGTGCTAGCACATCATGATCTGGAAGGAGCTATTTATTGCTCCAAGAATGTGACTGTCTCACTCAACCAGTCAGACCTCAAAATTTTACTTGCTTGTCCATTTTAGCTTCTGTTCCCTACAGTGCCTAATGCAGAAAAGACAAAAATTAGAGACTGCAGCAATAGATATGCAATAAAATATTCCTCCCAAACACTTTTCCACAATACTAAAATCTGAGCATTTGCAAATCCAAGATTATGGAAGTGTCTTGTGATCACTAATAAAATCCCTCCTAAACAAAATTTTCAAGAGTAAAATATAGTCACAGATATAATAATCTTTTTTTCAAGAGCAAAAATCATGCTTGTGAGGTGCACAGGATCTGAATCCTCTGAGGGGAACCTTAGATATCTCAAGGTAGGAGAATTCCAGAACTGTAAAAGGGACACCTTCCTCTGTGTTATCTGGTAAAACTTTGCACTTTGGTCACATGATAGAAACAAACTGCCTTGGCAGGAATGCGGAGAAAAGAATAGTAAGAAGCACATGCTGGAAAAACAGAATGTTGAAGTGGTGGGCAAGGCCAGATTCTCAACCTGAGTAACCCCAACTAAAGCAGCGTTCAGGGAGTCAGAGCTCTTTGTCTTACCCCAGATGTACTGAATGAGCCGCAGGACTACGGTCCCCAAACAAAGAGCCTCAGATGGAAATGCTCAGATTGGAAATGGCTGCAACGAGCCTGCAGTGAGGAAATGCTTGGATGTCTATCTAGGGCCCACATCTCATAAAGGAAAAACAAACCTCTCTGAAGCCTCCCTTGGTGTGGTGCAGCAAGAATCTGTGGTCCCTCAAAGGCAGCTGGAATGGTTTGGCTCCCAGTGGCAAAGCTGCCCTGACAACCACTGCTGTGCAGTGCTCACCAGGACAGCCCCACACTGGCCACCAAGGTGCACCTGAGGCCGAGCTCCTCAGGAATGTGTTCCATGGGAACAGCCCCACACACTGCTCTGGGCCATCCTCCTCCCAGCACGTGCCACATATCACTGTGCCACAAGAGCCCCCTCTTCCCCTTTGCACAGAGCAACATCGCCTTTTTTCTCAATATCCCTGTTTCTTCCTTCATCTTTTTACCTTTTTTTAAACTAATTTTGTCTTTATGAAAGCAGCTATCAAAGGACAATGCTAAAAGCCTCTCCTTTCTTTGTTCTCTTTCCATGGCCAGCAAAGGAGATCCAAGGGGAAAAATTATAACATCCCACCCTACCTAGCAATTTTGCCCAGCATAATACTATGGCCAAATGCATTGATGTTTTCCAGTGATTTGACTGCAAAAATCCCTCCAAAAGGCTCTTGTCATCCTTCCTTTTGGATAAATGCCCTCAGATCTGTGCATCTTCAATATACTTGTGAGTGATTGTTTCAGGAGTTGTTACAAAACCATACTTTGTGCTCCTTAGCAGTACCTGAAGGCCATGGGAAGAGCTGCTCAGGGTATTGCATCTACTCTGCTTCATTTGTAAAGCATTTTCCAGATCCTGAAGATTCAATGCTCACACCAGGCCAACAGACAATTCTGCTTTAGGCCACAGGGATCATTCAGAACCATGCCAATGAAAGCTGATGGTAGATGCCTAAAATATGAGCACGGTTGATCTGAATTATGCAGATATTTGTACAGGCTCTGCAAGCCTCTCCCAAAATGCACAGAGTTCATCAGTCTGATGCAACCTATGAAAACTGCTCTGGGACCAATATAATTTTTGGTTGTTCTTAAGCCCTGAATAGGAGACTAGAATTTTTGCTCCTAGGACCTTAGTTTTGGTACAGACTGTATTCATGTTTGTTCTATACGAATAGAAGCCAGGACACAGAGGCTGTGTCTTCCCAGAGGAAGGCAGAGAGATACAGCCCCTTCTTTTTCCTGGTTTTTTTTTTTTGCAAATGCCACAACAGCTCCACTGCTCCCCAGACAGTCCTGAGTGAAGGCAATTCATCTTGCAAGAAAAGGCCAGCAGGTTCACCGACCTAACTAATAGGCATGCTACAGGAACTCTAGAATATGTTCAGACAACAACGTTTTGTATTTTGGGTAAATGCTCATGCCTCTCATTGGCATTTCCTACCCATTGTATTCTCTTGAAAAATTCAATGCATTATCCTTTGCCCACCCTTGTTGGGTTTTAATTCCATATATCCTGTATCACTGTAGCAGTCCACTGAAAATCTGATTTCTTTTCCTTGACAATCTCTTCTAAAATCATTACAGAACTTGAAAAAATATAAAATTGATTCACCCAGGAGCAATTTTCTTCTTTGCTATGAACAAAGCTACCAGTAGTTGCGATAAAAACAATACAACCTGGTTTAGTAGCCAACCAAAAAAAGGCCAGGAAGGAGACCAAGTGTGAACCCTGCTGAATTCCACTGGTATCTCCAATTTTTTTTGAATCTTCAGCTGTCATTAATATTTCAGTACTAGACTGGCAATATTCAGTACCTGATGGAGATGAACATTACTGAAAACAAGTACAGCAGGAGTACATTTTTCTTTAGGTTTTGGATTTTTGATAAGCTATTGCCATTGTGAAATCTGTCCAAATGCTCAGGAAAATCTGGCAAAGTGAAACGAGATCCTTTTGCCCGAACCCCATAACACAGAACCTTGTGCCAGACGACTTTATTTCTTGCATGCGTAAAATTTGCTTCAGTCGCTTGACAGAAGGTTTGGGGTTTTCCAAATGTTGTGAACCTGGTTGAGATTATTGAAATCCTCAGCTCTAGGAGTGTTGGGTTACTGTTCTTTTAAAGCATGCTTCCTCTGACAACAAAATGTAATTAAGAGGGGCATCGCTGTCATGTTACGGTCTCTTTTTAGAAGGTCTGGAAGAATGTAAAAAGGGCATAGCAAAAGTTGCTTAACCTCCTTGGAAATAAACGTCCCTAACATTTTTACGTCTTCTCTTTGGTCCATTATTGGTCACAATGATGAAACAATTTAAAGGAGAAAAGGTCATGGCAAAGCAGTGAACTTTATATGCTCTTCAGTGCAATAAAAGTTACTTAACGTATTAGCATGGGAAAGGCATGCCTGGCAATATGAGGGAAGAGGATGGATTTCAGATTCTCAGTAGGCTGTTCAGAGAAAAAAGTCTTTGGGTATCTGTGTGAATCAAACACAAAAAAAAAAAAAAACCAAACTGAAACACTTGCAAATTTTCCATCTTATCTAATTTCACTAAAAGGGAGAAAAACAAGGTTCAACCCTTCCATGCAATATTCAACATGCATAAAGTATCATGGAAAACCAGCTACCTCACTTCCAACACATGTGCTGTACTGAGGGATCAAAAATTGCCATGCTTGAAATCGTCTCTAGTTTATACTAGCACCTACAGGAAAAAAGATAAATTTGAGTCATGAAAATTATTTTAGGTTCTATATTGAAAATCAAAATCATGCCTAATTTTTTATCATATATATTTTCTATTTTGATTGCATGTAGCTGGGGTATGAAGGAAAATTCTTAAACCATCTCTGGGCTGTACAAAACTCAGCACTTTCTAGAAAAATTACCGTTTTTCTCCTTGTTCTCATGCTGCCAATACAAACACAAACTCCTTCTAATAATGCAAATGCTAAAACTTTCAAAACTTTTTTTCTAGTAAAGCCAAAGATTATGCAGAAATAAATAGGAAATGAAATCCACACACTTCTTGGGGTTTGGGATTTTTGCTCTTTTTTGTGTCTTTTTTTCCCCTTATATTAATTTTGTTTTTAAAGAAAGAGTTAATTATCTTCCTAAGGCAATCATTTTTACTCCCTAATTTTAGAAACTGAACAGGGGGGAGGGACATTTTATTTTTATATATTATTTCCCAGAGTATGTTTTCCTTCAAATCTCAACATAAATCCTTTTTAAAGCCTACTCAGCTTTTCACCATTCTGGAGGTTCACATTTTTATGTATTTCTGGCCAGTGTTAAAAGAAATTTTTTTCCCAGTACCCTATTTTACAAATTTTACAAACATTTTTGATGTTTGTTTGCATTGTCTCACAAATCTTCACAACATCAGCCGATTCCAAAAATTGTACTGATTCAGTCAGAAAAGAAATATATTGTACTTTGTGACCAAATAAAATCACCCCAGATTTCAAGTCCTTAATATTCAAAACCTCCATGAGTGAACTGTAACCAAGAAGAATCCATTATAATAATTTGAAAAATGAAAACTTGAAAAAGTTGTATCTGTTTCTGAACAATTCATGAGCACAGAATGAGGCACAATTCATAGAATGAATTATTCTTTGTGAATTATTGGCCCACTATTATCCTCATAACCAATGAGACACATGATTTACATTTCTTTTACAGACTATAGTAGCTAATTGATGTCCTGGTGTGATATGGAATGAAGCACAGTCATATAAATAAATTGTTTCCTAAATTCTTCACAAAAACACATTAATATCTTTGACACCATGCAATTGTATGCGGTGAACACTGCTAAGACAGTAATCGTGTCATCAAGAGTTAATTTATTCTCAGCAAGTCCATGTAATGCAGATATTAATCTCCTGGAGCACACACTGTTGTTCAGGGTTAAAACATTCACCGTTTCTGAAACATAAACAAGTCTCACACTCACAGCTGTTCTCCAAGAGCCAAACAGAGCTGCTGCTCGGTGAGGATTTGTCATTTTGTTGCCTTTTTGAAGAACAAGTAAAGAAATTCAGAATACAAAGGGAGGGTGAACTTGTTCATATTTTCAGAGACTTTTCTACTACCTTTGGGTTACACCTATCAAGTTACAGGTGCATATGAACTCTTATAAAGTGAGAAATGCAGCTCTTGGCAAGTGGCGTAGCTACACATAAGACTCAGAAGAAACACCCTTTTGAAAGGACAATTTAAATGCAAACAGGGCTTAAAAAACTCCAAACCACTTCTTAAACCCATCTTGTTGTGTTGCCATCTTACAGTTCAAAATGCACAGAACACATGCCCAGGGCAAAGCTGACACTTGGACAGAGCTTCAGATTGCTTTTCCAGCAGCCAGCACACAGACAGGAACACCACCCAAGTAACAACAAGTGACCTGTGCCACCTCCAGCACCCAGGAACAGAAGTGGCCTCTGAGTAGGTGGCCACCACAAACCCCACATGCCTTTAAGTCTTTAGAATAAGGGCAAGGTATCCCCTGGCCCCTGTCTGAGGCAGCTGTGCTCAGAGCAGAAGGAGGCTGGGTCTGGCCCTGCATTCTCCATGCTGCTGCCTCCAGGGAAAGCTGTGAATGAGGAAATTTGATACACTTCCCTGAGGTGTAATTTTTAAAAAAAAAAATTCTATCTTTCTGTCTTTTTCTCCAGTTGGCTGCCTTGACTATGGGCTCAGCAAAACCACTGTTTGATATCTTCATCAGCCATTTGAAAGCTCTGGGTCAGAAGCTCTGAGACTTGAAGGTAGAGACATGCTAATTTGCTGAATGGCCCTTTTGACCATAGTCAATTTCTACTAATTAGAAAAAAAAATAATTAGCTAATGTTGGTGAAGAGCTTTGAAGATGAATAAGCTATGGGGAAAGCACTAGGCATATTAGTGGGAAACAAGTTTGATCCTTTTTAAAATTTGTATTTAAGTAGCTCAAAGTGATTATAAATGGACCAAATGGAATAGCTAACCACTGTAAGATTAATACAATGTCTTTCGGGAAATTACAGTTTATATTGTACAATTAAGTATTATACAATAGCTTTATTTTAAGGACTCCTTGGAATTTTCTATTTAGTTCCGGTCAGTATGCTTTTTATATGTCATTTAATCCTTCCCCTAATTTGTACAAGTAAATTATAATTACTATATAATAATAATGGCAATGGTTAGACAAGTAAATATGAGTCTGCACATGAGAAATACCATATTATAAAACAGTCAAGTAGAAATTACTCAAGCAGGTTGTTTTCCATTCACCGGATGCTTTGTCTGCTTGTAACTCTTTTCAGAACAGCACTGTGACACCTTCACAGGGTGCATACAATGAGCCACATCCTGAACTGGCTATATCAGCACAGCCCCATTCCTTATCACAGTCTAAAGCAATAGTTACCCCACTTCAAAACTAGGTGAAAATGGCAAAGCAAAAGAGGAAGATGCCCTTTCTTCTTGCTAAATTCTGAGGGTATTTGATATGAAAACATTTCTAGAAGTCTCTTTACTTTGCAAAAAGAGGATGGGAAATGCTGTCCAGGACTGAAACATTGGTGGAGCCCCAAGTGAGAGCACTCCATTTGGACAAAAATATTCTCTTCATTTCCAGCTCCTATAAAAAAGATCAATCTTTTTGTATTAGCACAGGACCATCTGGGTATGTGTCCAGGTACTTCAGCTCCAACAGCGTGACCAGAATTCCTGCATGTGTAACACACTGTACTCCTCCTGCAGGAAGGACTATACTTTAGCTTGCCACACCAGCCACTCCTCAGAGACACCTCTGCAGCACATATTAGTGTGTGCTTCTCTTCTCCCCTCCCTTTTCAAAGTGCCACTCAGAAATAATTTAGCCGCTGTTAGCTGGGATGATAAATGGAAGATATATTTGGCAACCTTCATACCTGCTTTCCTTCTTGGCACCTCCTCTTGCTTGTAAAACTCAAGATGAAATTACCATCCTACTGTCATTACTATTCCATTGCCACAAACCAGCTGGACACCTTATATAAGGTGCAGAGAAAAAAAAGGAGTAAAATAAGCTTTGGATTTATGTGTTGATTCCTACCCTGCTTTGTGGACACATGATGCAAAGCCCTTGGGTTGGATAACATATCATTTTGTGTAGGAGTAAACTAAATGAGGTGTCATGACATGAAAACTCAAGGCTTTAGCATCTTTTGATACCTCAAGTCCAAATAAAAATAAGAGGAATGTAGCTCCTTCCTGAGATGCATCTGCTGGATTGACCTAATGCACTGTGTGGGCTTCAAAAACAAAAACCCAGACTCCTTGTCTTCTGCATGTGGCAAAAAAACTAATTATATTTTGGTAAGAAAAATGAAACATACAGTGTACTTGTCTCCTGTAGGACCCACTGACAACTGGACTACTGAACTGGTTTTTAGGATGGCTTCTTGAAGTGGGTAAAAAGGATATGAATACATATTAATATTAGTTTGTTTATTGTTTACAAAATTAACAAGTTGTAGGTAAGCTCAGGAACAAACATTTTTACTGAAAATGTGCTCCAAGCCTCAAACAGATGATTATAACTTTAGAGAAGGTTGACAGTCTGCCAGGCAGAGCAAATCAAATCAC
Organism: Anomalospiza imberbis; assembly: GCF_031753505.1. Classification (NCBI taxonomy): domain Eukaryota; kingdom Metazoa; phylum Chordata; class Aves; order Passeriformes; family Viduidae; genus Anomalospiza; species Anomalospiza imberbis. The sequence goes on along the minus strand of NC_089692.1, from coordinate 10,781,682 downwards.
AAGGGATCAGCACGAAGAACCTGTTGTTCTCACAGACCCAAAGTTCAGTTTCAAGGAACTTCAACCATGACAAATCATGAGTTTGTGGATGGCAGTACACCGAGGATGGGTCATTCTCATGTACTACTGATCCCCAGGGTGAGGGAAGTCCAGAGGGAAGGAGCTTGAGTGGCATTTCAGCTTTTATATCACAATAGAGGACAATGAACAGCTTTTTGGAGTGAGGCTGTGTGGCTGGAACCCTGCATTTCCTTAGCAGCTCTGCTGTCCATCCCCCCCACTTCTGATGTGGGTCTGGGCTGTGAACTTCAAAGCAGCATGACAGGAATATTGTAAAGAAAAAATATCAGACATAAGTCACTTATTTTCCCAAATAACCAGTGTTTCTCTTTTCCTCCAGACATTTATTCTTATCCTACTCTGTAGTAAATGCTAGAAAATGTCATATACATAGCTCCTTACCATAAAAATAGCAGCAAAAGAGAGTCATACTCCAAACCAGTCTACTAGGAACAAGTCTTTCCTTAGAAGTAGGAAAAAAGCCTACAAAATAGACAAAGCATGTGAATTAACTAGTGCCACGATTTCCAAAGCCACTGAAAGCAAAGGAAGATCCAAGAAAACACTGATATTTATATATATAAGGATGTTCTATCAGATCTTGCAATGTGACAACAACACATGTCAGTATCAGCACAGGTCCTGCTGGCAACACCTTGAAAACTGTGTGGAGGTATAGAAAGTAAACAGCACTAACTGTGATTTCCATTATAAAATAAGAATGTAAGGAAAGTCTCTTGGGATCCATAATCTGGAATTGTCACGGGACACAGATTGTCTGTCTTTCTGATAAAAGATGTCAGTTCCTTTTCTGGGATTTAAACAGAAAGAAGCACTTGTGATTATTAGGCTGGCTGTATACCATGAGGGCTGTTGACAGAATCACTACAAACAGCAGATGTGTCTGCTTCAACCATCAATGTTCCTAAAATTTCTGTATCAAAAGAGCAGTGCAGCCCAGTCTCAGCCACAGAAAATGCAATTTCCTGACTCCAGAGCTTCTAATTTGCCCTAATACATACAGTGGAACAAATCTAAAATTTGCTGGTATCTACACAGATCAAAAAAGCATCCACTAGGTAATCCCACATTAGGCATCCATAATTTTAAAAAGCAACTGATTGACTAATCTTGGGAAAGCTGAGGTGGTGGTTGTCATTTTGCAGAGCTGGAAGCTAACACTGTGGGGTATGTGTTCTTTCATGGGGGAAGGATGTGCCCACCGAGCCAGCACAGCTCACCCTTTGTGGGAAGCTCTCCTGGCTTTCAGAAGGGCATCCCAAGCTGCAATATGCTACCTTGAAAATTAATTAAGAAGTGCATCCCACACTGAGAATTTTTATACTCAAGTATCTTTGATACTCCAAAGAAGACCTAAAACAGAAATATTGACCTTTCTGCTGCCAGCTTCAACACTGCTGCCAACCCAGTGAACAGAGAAGCAAGCCCTAAACAAAACAGGTGTGTTGCTCAAGATTCATTTTAAAGCATAGGACTGACAATAATTTTCCAATTGCCAGTAATAAAGCGGAATTCGCATGAGCTCTCTGAAAACAAGTCTTTGGGCTGCATCAGCAGCAGTTCTCATTTTGCACACCACAGCCTGGCTGGTGAAGATTTGCACAGCAAACATCAGGACCTGCACTTCTGTGAATTCCTAGTAAAGGTGCAGGATGGAGCCCCACAGTGCTTGGAGACATCACTCCAAAGCTTAAATGGCTCTTGTCAGAGCACAGTGCTGGGTGTGAATGGGTCTGTCACTGTGGGAATGCCCATGCTCTCTTAACGTCAGGCATCCTGCAAAAGCAAAGCAAAGAGGGACAGCAAACATGATCTTTTCTTGTCTGATGTTTGTCCAGTTGAAAATGCACAGCTCTCAGCCACTCCGCAGATTTCCTCACACACTCAACCCAGTATAATCCAGGTTGCTCTTCAGTTTCTTGCACAGAACCAACCACATGTGCAAACAGTCAACTCCAGAGCGTCACACGCTGACCCGTGAGTCATCATTTCTGCATTGGTTTCAGGTGTACACCACTGCCACAGGAACAGGACTGGTTTCCCTCCTGCACTACTTATAACCAGACTAACTCTGCTCAGATCAGTGGCACTGCACCTGGGTACCCAAGAAAAAGAGAGCCTTTATCCCCCAGCACCACAACTGGGAGCCTGAAAGCATGGGTTTCCACATTCAATTCTTGCAGAGCACCATTTCCACCCATCCTGCTGTTTGTGACTCACATCTGCTTCACTACCAAGTGTGGGAGAAGTGCGTCAGCCCTGCCTGTGCTCCTCCTGTGGTTCTTCCTGCTGCCCACAAGGTCCATTATCTGCAAGCATAATGCAGGCACCCATGAAGATCATCCCCTCCCTGACCATTTCCAGACTGCTACAGAGCAACACCATCATCCAAAAATCCTCTTTATGACTTGAATTGTTATCCAGAAAAAGAAAAACCACACAGCTCATAACAACAACCTGTCTTCTACAACAGACCACCCATAAGAGGACCCAGGAAAGAGGAAACTCAAACACAAGTGGAGACTGGATGACACTAAAAAATAAAATCCCTACAGCTGATACCAGTGCAAGGGCAAAAAGAAGAGTTAGAGCTGGAGTCCTGTAAAGCTGCCAATGTTGATGTTACTGACAGCTTCAGTTTCAGACCCTGAGATGAGCTCAGTTGGTTACAGCAGGACACTGATAATGCCAAGATTGCAGGTTTGATCCCTGTATGGGCCATTCATTCAAGATTTGGACTTGATGATCCTTGTGGGTCCTTTCTAATTCAGAATATTCAGTGATTCTGAATTAGGCAAATATTGTTCATGCAAATCAGAGCTCTGCAGTGTTTAAAAAAGTACTCCTGTCATCATGAATCAATATTCATGGTATTTCTTCACCTGTGTCCTCCTCTCTCTTCCCTACATCTCCACTGAACCTTTTTTTCACCCCTTCCCCAGAGCACACCAGCTAAATGCCCAGCATGTAATCTATGTTGAAGAGCAAGTAATTTTATTAATTAATCCAGGAAGCTGGATATTGCAATATTTTTCAGGCAATTTCTTTCACTGGAAGCCTGACTGTCAGTCAATTTTCTACATGTGCGTGATGTCAGGGGAACACAGTGAAGAGACAAGTCAGCTTCATGGGAGGGTGGATGCTTTTTGTCCAAAGCAGGGAGCTTCCAACAGCCAGATCCAAACCACTGAAATCAAAAGAAACACTCCTTTTTTGTTGACTTCGGTGGGCTTTGGACCAAATCCATAAGCTTTACTAATTCAGCACTGTTAGAAAACTCAGTTTTGCAGAATTAGTGTGACTGACTGAGAGATGCCTGTGCCCACTTTAATATTTGTCTTACTCTGATAAAAGCATCATGACATTTATTTTTCTCTTTCCTTCTTTTTTTGAAAATACATTCTGATTATGCCAAAAGGGCAAATGGCCAGTTTAACTGACTTAAGCCTTTGATCCTTCTGAGTACTTGTCTCTTCAGCAAAGTTCTCATCTGAAGTGCTTTCAGCGCCTGATTTATTAACAGTCGGGTGGAGTTAGGCTGTTTTGCAATTCCTGAGAAGCTGATAATAAATCTGATTCTCGTATCACAGGTGGTGCTGATATTTTTAGCTGGATTGCAAAAAAGTTCATAAACTGAAACAAATGTTCAATCTCTATTGATGCTTCCATCCTGGAGTCCAGAAAGCAACTCCTGTTGTCCATTCTGGTGGACATTTTGCCTTTCACAGATTTCCTCTCTGAATACTCCAAATTCAATCTTTTAAATGACTTCTCTTCATATTATACTCATAAATTTTATTTTAATAAAAATCAGTGCCTAACAGGCATAAACAAAAAATGCCAAAAAAACCCACCTTAATTGTTTTTCAAACCTTTTGCACATTTTGTTTAAAACAGATGTTTCCCTGACTTGTCACTGTGATGAAAAGAAACCCAATATCCCCTCTGCCTTCCAGTGCAGAGCTGCAGAAACAAGGAATGACAGAGGAAGAGCAAGAACCATCTTAACTGGGAGGTGATTATTACAGCTAGAAGAGAAAGAGCAAGGACACATGCTGGTGGTGTGAGCCCATGTATTTGAATATTCTTGTTACCTTTTTTCTCACAGTCTAGATTAATTTTAAAGGCTGCACCTGTGTGCTTCAATACTCCAACTGAAACAAAGTCAAATAAACTCCACCCACCTGTTGGGCAACATTCTGCAAATCCAGTATTAATGTCACGTTCCTAATTATATTTCACTTCTCCTGTTACATTTTTGCTATGATCCTGTCTTCAATGAAAGCAGCTTTCATCTTAAACACAGTTTTTCTTAATTCCCCACTTACTCCCTGAAACACCATTCATGATGCACAGCCTTGTCATAGTTCTGATTTTCATGGATAATCTTAATCCCAAATTTATAGCAAAGTATTAATTGTATGTTTTCTTTCAGTCTGACTCATCCTTAACTGTCTTAAACCACGCTTAGTTTATAAAGCCATCACAAATGGTGTGATACACTTGAATAAGAGCCAAAAGCTTTGTAAAGATACTTTGCTGCCTGTAACAAAGCAAAATTCTATTTCTTTTCTTTCAACAAACTGCCATGTTGCTTGTGATATAAAGGCAACGTGAGGCAAAAGAGACAATATGCACAATAAACAAACATTTCTCCTTTATCAGAGGGTATTTTCTGCCTGGTCAATATGAAAATTGGATCCTTTACAGATTGCTGCTCATTCAGTAAACAATGCAATCCAGTGCTTAAAATATTTAACTGTTAAAAGAATCTTATATGCAAACAAATCAGGTATTTAGTTCCAACAGTTTGACAGTCTGATATGTAATTTCAAAGAGGTCTTTTTGTTTTAGGGCAATGGTGATTTTCTTCTCCAATACCACTCTCCTATAATTTTGAGAGTAATTACATCACATGTAATGGAGGAGCAAGAGGCATAACTAAGGAGAATCATCACTCCTCTTGAGGAAGCAGAGTCTCTAATTCTACCTTTTCCCATTCTTTTCTCCTTTGTCCCATGCTATACTCAAGGAATCAAGAAAAATAGCTATATTGGTTTTCTTTTCTGAATAAACAGTGCTGCACGGATGTGCTTTTAAAGAGAAACACAAGCTTTGTTGTGATCATTTCCTAAGCATGATGTTTAAATGGAAAACAGAGCACTTGGGGAAACCAGTCTGAATTCCCTTCCCCAGATGCAGCCTGCTGATGTAGAATTCAGACTTAAACAGGGAAGGAGACTTTCTCCTGTACTGCAGACATAAATCTTTTCTCAGCATTGCTGGAAAAGGCTCTGCAGCTTACATAGGTGAGACAGCTGTGAGGAAATAAAGAGGGATTTGCTATGGGAGAGCTTGTCCAGTTTTCTGCCTGCAAAAGATAAGAGTTCAAGTTGATGGGCATCCTACTGCACAGATGGCAATGAAACCACTATGTTCTCCTTCCAGAAACACAGGAAGAGATAGGATCCCACGGTGGATGCTGCTTTATATTTCTTTCTCTTTAGAATTTTTCAGTTTGGTTTGGGTTTTTTTGGCAGACAAAAATATCCACAGATAGTTAAGATACTTGAGGCATTTCCTAACATTGAGCTCTTCTCTTCTTAGCACTAAGCTATGGCTAAAGCTCTACTTTCCAGTTTGCAAAGCTGCATTTAGCTGAGGGTTTGAGAAATCTTAAATCTTATTCTCACTAATCACTAATGGGTTCCAGACTAGGAATGTCAGTCTCACTGATCCAGCAAAAATTTTACCTTACACCAGGGGTTTACTCCCCAGCTGTCATCGTCCTGTTACCCAGGAGCTGCATGAATTCATCATAGCTGCTCTCAGAAATGGGTAATTTGTGCCTCTGTATCAACACCCAGATGCAAAAAAAAAAAAAAAATTGTTCTCAATGAGTGAACTTCATTTGCATCTGCAGGTTTCAGACCAACCAGTCTTCACAGGACAAGTCAGTGCAGCCCCTGACTTGCTGCAACTGGCACCAAACTTTTATAGCTGCGAGGAACCAAGATTGCAGGCAAAGATTTTTCAGATAAGCATGTCCTGGCTGAAGTCTGAACATTGTTGTAGGGATGTGACACAGGAGTTACAGAGGCATGTATTTCCTACCCTGGGTTCTCTCGTGCAGGGAGAAAATCTCTGGAGATGTTAATCTCCAGAGGTCTGAGGACAGATTGCACCAAGAGAGCACAGCCAGCAATCCAGAATGAAATTGTGCACCTCCTTCTGAACCTGCATGCTTGTGCTGATATAGATGTGGGCCCCAAAATATGTGTGATAGCACTTCCCATGCTCTGCTACCAGCTGGGGACAAGAACAAAACTCTGAATGAAACTGCAGCTAAATCCACCAATGCCAAACAGTCCTGGTTTTTTCTAGGAGAGTTTTTGTTACTTGATTTTCTCTGTTTTGTTAACAGTTGTAAGGAGAAGCTGGAATGTTGGAAGTGTTTGAGAGCTAACATGACAGAATGTCACAGCCTTTCAGTGTCTCAGTGGTCGGCTGTGTAAATTAGTAGCTAGACCATTTTACAAATGTATATTATTTACCCAGCAGATGCTGTTACGGTCTCTTGTGTAAATTCATAATTAGACTATGTACTGCTTTGTGAAAATCCTTTAATAACAAAGGTGCCACTGGGTGCTGAAATAATTAAATCAAGCCATTTGAAACAACACTAGTTCACCACTTCGACTTGGGTGATATAATATTACACATTCTTGCAAAAAAAGCCAGAGAAATTGAGAATGATCAGCTACAAAACATCAGATACAAGGGATAATATTACCCATTCAGTAGCTTTGGGTTTGGCATGAGTCTAGTGTCACAGTTGAAAAAGTTGCAGCCAACATACCAACAGCACAGACAAAGAACAGATGATCCATCTCCTCTGCCATCTATCATGCACAGCATTGCCAACTCTAGGGCTTTACCAGCACTGACATTTAAAACAAAGTATGTGTCAACCATATTAAATAATATACCAAGCTGTGGGTTATTAAGTGTGGGGTAATTTGACCACAGCAATTAAACTGAGATTAAAGAATGATAAAGGCAATGTTATATGCACTGTTCAGTGGGGTTTTTGGAACATATGGAGTCCTGAATATTTCCAAGTGTGAAAGCCACATCAGATATTCAGGCACATGTCAGTCCTAATCAACACACTCCTCCTGTGCCCTCCCTCCTCCCCTTCCCCCTGTGAGATGTTGCTCTCAAATGGAAATAGTTTTCATTCCACATACATTCAACCAATGAAATGTCTTCTGACTTCTGTCTCCAGACTGCAGCCCCAGGAACATGTTAGCAAAGCAAGGGTTTAGCATGGTAGCACAGTAAAAACACACGATTTGTCAGACTGTGCTGTATGGCAGCAGGGAGTGGGTATTCCATGGACAGCCACAGTGCACACAGGCCACAGACTCACAGACAAACCATTCATCTTCAGACCAGTAAGCCTGTGGAATATCTACTCTTTCCTCCTCAAAGGGTTTTCTGATTGAAGTCTAATGGGGCATTTGCACATAACCATCTTGTCTGCACACAAACAACTGTATCCAGTCCAGGCAAGTTAAATCCACGCAAAACTAAGATCTAAAGGGCACAAGCAGCTCATCAGCAATGTGTTCTCACTTCATGTCTGCAGGCATTACCCCTTCCAGCAAGGTGGCCAGACAGAGAAGCAGTGAAGAGCTCAGGTCTGCAACAGCCAACAAATGAACATTAGAAAATCAGGGTCAGAATTTCCTATCTATGGCCCTATTCCTAGAAGTATTTTACTATTTAAAAGAAAAGACAAACTTAAAATTGAAGGCGAACTCACATTCCCAAATGACACAGTTACCAAACACACTGTGAAACTCTCTTCAGGTATCTGGGGATCAGCTTGCTCAGCAATTGCAGAAAGTGTGGGTCAACTCTAATGCACCTGGCTTTAACGTGAAGAAATAAAAATCCTAATAAAATGATTGAAGCTCATAATCCGTTTATAAACAATGTCTCTTAGCATAATCCTGATAGAGAAATCCACCACGGTGCTCCTCATAAATACCTCAACCCTCCCTGTTTAATATTTCCAGGTGGCTGCCTTTGGTACATCTTTGAAAATTTCAAGTCAACAACATTTCTCTAGTATTTGCTCACCCTGACTGGAACAATTCAGGTACAGTAAATGGAGGTTCTTGAATACCTATCTGTTTTTAAAAAAACACCTCTCCCAGAAAAAAAAATAAAACACAGCAGAATGGTAAAGAAAATTTAACAATTAGCTACAGCATTGCAGAAAAATAAGGCAACGTTCTAGCAAAACATAAATGCAGAGAAATACATACATTGAGATAAGAGAACCTCCATTTAAAATGTAAAAAACCACCTAAAATATTGCCAGGACTGAATGAAGCATAAATGAGGAAAAAAAATTAAATCCCTGGGAAATAACACCAATACAAACCTGTCTGCAATTGTTAAAACCAAAGGAACATACCCCGACCTGAGAGGAAATGGACATCACTAAAATTTCAAACAGCTCACCTCTTATTTAGACATATTGAAATGAAGGCAATCCTTGCATGCCTTTCTCTAATTTCTTATCTGTAAGCATATAAGTAGTTCTGTTGCAATAAACAAGTCTGCTCATATTCTCCAAGTTGAACACTTTTCATTTGAACTTTCATTCAAAAGGGAAGGGAGATGGGGAGAAAAAAGAAAATATTATGGCAACATTGAATATAGTTCCATTCAGTGACCCCAAATGAAGGGACTGTTAATACAAACCCAGCCTCTTCTCAAAAAACAACTTCAAATATTTAATAAAAACATTAAAATTTTATATTTATATATGTGACACAAAATGTACACCTTCTGCATTTAAATGCTTTTATTATTTTTACTGTCCTTCAAAGCTACACTAATATAATTCTTTTTCTAGCAATATATATTTAATCTACTGAATTTCATTTGTCTTCTCTGGACCTTGAACACATCCCAGATACTACACACCACTCTTTTATGCCCAAATTGAATTTCCAACAGCCTAAAAATCTGCTTTAAAAGAGAAAATCCTAGTGTGAAATAAACTAAATTTACCTCTAGTGAGAACAAAATTTATTCTAAGGGGAAAGCAGAAACCAGGACACAGTGGCCACAAAGACCTGGTTAGTCTGAAGCAAAAAACAAGACAACTTCTTCCTCTTCTGAAAGTTTCCTCTGGGTCAGGTCACAACATGAACCTCTCATGATAAAATGAGTATTATTGACAAGGCATCAGCAATGAGTTAGATCTTCCCAAAGGAAAAAGCAAGCAGAAGAGGTGGTCTCAGAAGTGAAGTTGGCTCATCACCACCTACAGGAATTTCTGAAGTCTCCATGGGTGTCCAAGGCTAGTGTTAGTCCTAGACCTAGGCTCTACAGCACCCAGTCCATCCGGGGGCCACAATGGCCAAAGCAACCAGGACATGTTTTGTGGTACTGGCTTTCTGCTTGTCTGATGTGTGATGGGCTCAGACTTGGCTTAAGGGCACCTCTTTGAAGACCTGAGCATCAATTTTTAGTCTGCTTTTTCAAACTATTTATCCACCTCTACCATTTACCACTAGCATTAGTATAGGCTTTTTTTTCTCTCATTATTTATTGTTTCTATGCCAATAGACCATGACAGTGAAATAGAAAGCAACAAAATAAACCAGATTTTTAAATAGTGTACTCAGAACAACTCTGCTGTAATTACAAATGCCAAATTTCATGACACCTTCTTTTTAATAACTGAGCTATAAACTTCTCAGTAATGGGTCTTGTAATGGAAATGTTTAGCCTCTCTTTACTGCTGTGGCATGAACTTGCTGCTATAATCAGCTATTTTTATCAGTTAGTTGATTACACCTTAGAAAAAATGACTGCTGGCAACACAAGTCCTGTTTCATTAGAGACTCTCTTAAATGCTTCAGTGTGATAATACAACCAAGAAATAAGAGAAAGAAGGGTTGCAGAGAGTGAAAGAAATATTTTAAGAAAGATGGGGGAGAAGAGAAAAGTGTAAAACTTAGAGGGCAAGGGGAAGGAGGAGACAAAGATTTGCAATGGGTGACAGTCTGCAGACTTGTCATTTCCAGCTCTCACTAGCAATGAAAAGTGCTGGGCTGGCTTTTGCTCTGGGCTCTCTCTGCCCACGGGCCAGTGTCCTTTGCCACCCTGGGAATGTCAGCAGCTTCTGGGCTCCTGCTGGGTGCCTGCCTCTCCAGACAGCCTTGAAGTCCTGAGCTCTGTGGATAGAAGTCTACCAACACCATTAGAGGCATTGTAAGTTTTCATTCTTGATCAAGAAAACCTGTGATTTCCTGGTCATTTCAAAGGGTTTGTCTTCTCCCTGGTTTCCCTGAAGACTTCAGCTGGCACATGTTTATCCACAGTAATGAGCCTGCAGATTCCTAAAGCTTCCTGTGACCCAGTTTGAGATACATGGCACATATTATATACCAGTCTAGACCAAATAGTCTATTCCTTTTCCTGAGTCCTGAGTTTCTTTTACTGTTTTAAGTGTGTCCATGGTACATTGAAAGCCTACGTTATTTCCTGCATTAATAACATCTAACTAACTTCCAGTTGTATGCTCTAGAGGAGCAGAAGAGGACACAGGAAGAATATCAGTAGCCTGTCTTTTCCTGAAAGTTCTTTGAGAAATGCAAGGCACAATGCAAACCAGAAATATTGTTTCTGTTTCCTTCTCTTTAAAAAATAAACCTGAAACTTTTAAGGCTTCATATTAAATTGCCATTAACAGCATTATCCATGCAGGTGCAGCTACATACTGATGATCCCAAGAACACAGTGGCATCTCCTCTACGTTAGTCAGTGGGAGCTGGGGACATGTCTACAAAAATCCTGCATTTCAACAAGAACTTTCACTTAAGAACTCTGTTATGATTTTGCTCAACAGTGCAGAGATATGATAAAGGGAATCCATAAGACACTTACCATACACTGTATAACTAATTATTGAAATGTGCAGACATAATCCTCTGACCTTGGAAAAAACTACAAAAATATGTGAATATAATTATGAAGGGCACACTGTTGCAGTATGATGACAAGCACTATTAAACATACAAAAGGAGGGACATTCAAAGAGGTTTTTTGCATGTGCAGAAATTGTAGTTTGTTTTCTCTGCTAGCTTTCCAGGCAGCACTGTGCTTATGCAGTCAATCATGCCTGTGTTTATACAGCCATATTGTAATTGCATTCAAGTTTTCCTAACTCTTCCACATTTAAATGAGAACCATAATGCTGACCATTAGAGAGAGCCAAATGCTGTACTGTAAGGAGAGAAAACCAAAACCCTATGGACCTTGTATCAGTTACAAGATGAGGAGGCATTAATTACATGGCTATATAACCCTAACCCCTCAAAAATACTTTCTAGCCCTATTCCCCCAAATCTTCGGTATTTAGCCCATTTTGCCTTCAAACTGTTTAAAAATTCCTAAAATATTTTGTGATCCTGCACTGTTGCAGAACTTCCTCCTGACTTGGACAGAGCCAAGATTAGACCCAAAGCAAACTCTGTTCTCAGCCTTTGCACACAGATTGCACTGCATTTCTTCCATTTCTTCCAGCCTTCAGGGACCAAAAGCCAGCAAAAGCCATATCCTTTACAGACAAGTCCTCTTGTCTTCTCAAAGGACTCCTCGTTCCACTTTTGTAGTCCAAAGATGCTGGGAAAGTAGAAAAGAACACTAAATAGACAAGAAGTAGAAATTATGTGACCATTTTATGTATTCAATCTCTACTAATTTCCCTGCCTTAGGTCTCTAATTCTCTCAGATAAGACTTCAAAAAACACTTCTGCCTGAAATATGTCCTCACATCCCCAACACTGACAGAATGCATATTTGCATATACTAATTTGGCATAGGTTTAAAAGTAAGGAAGGAAGAAAGAAAGAAAAAGTAAAACTCCTTTCTTGTGAAAAATTTGAGTAAATGGATCAATTTCTATAAGGAGATCTATGCAAAAATGCTTTCAGCAAGATGCACATGGCAACCCTCAGCCAGGCAGTCCCATTAATATGAGTGAAGGTGAGCCATCTGTGAAGGTGAGGCATTGCCTCAGAGTTTCACAGTCAGTATGAGCATCACATCCTCAGCCACAAGGCAAGTATATCACAGGTGTATTCTAGGGCAAGAGCACTGGAGCATAGAAGAGAATAGCATCACTCTTAAATAAAGCTTTTTGTGGTTACAAAACAATTATAAGAGTTTTCAGGAAACTGCCTGTTTTATTAAGCAAAAAAAGTCTCCTCCACAATGTTGTGGAACAGCAATTCCTGCAAGTGACTGAAGTATATCCACTGTCTTTTTCCTTTTTCTTTTTTTTTATGGGTGGCTTTAATTTGCTTGTTCTTTATGTTCTTTGGCAGCTCTGCTGAAATGTATCTTTGCAACCTATTGTCTTAGGTAAGATTATATCAACAGCTCCAGAAGGACCACTTTTAAAAATAAATTCTGCTTTCCCTTATCATTGACAGGAATCACATTTACATATTCTCCTGGTGGAACTGATAATGCACCAGATGATTAATGTGCCTCGATGTAGTGATACCTGTAGACTGTTTGATCAATGTCTCGCAAAGAAAATGTCTTTCATTCAGTACGCTCAGAGTCCAAAAATGCCCTGTGATTAATGTAACTAAATGTTTGGGGTCAGTTGAAGCTCCAGTTCTTGTTCCTGATTCAATATCAAACTAAAGATAGGTCACAGGAGAGTGGATTAGTCATGTGAGAAAAAAGTCTGACCATGCAACTTCAAACAACCTCCTTAAGGAACATGAAGAAGAGTCCTAGTATTTTTTAGTTACCACTACAGTCATCTGCACCATTTTCTCATCTCATTGTTAAACAGAACAGCCCAACATACTAAGCCTTTTAATGCCAGGATACTTTCACTGTAAAAATAAGAGAGTTTGATTCAGTCCTTGGCATTGAAGTTTGGATTTATTCAGATTTATTTATTACAGTTAGCGAACCATGAAAATCCAAGTCTCTGAAGCTATTCCCCAAAGAAAACACTTCATATAGTTGGAAGATAACAAAATGTTTAATGAATACTAGGTCTTTTCTTGGTTCTATTTGATTATCTGGGGGTAACAGTGACTATTTCTGCTTGATCTTACATCAGCTGTTTTGTGTCTCGTTAAAAATAGACGTGAGATATAGGAAATACAGGGACCTGCTGAGGGATGACTTTCACTTCCATTCATATTTACTCTTTTCCTTGAATGTGAGGGAGGTATAAAAGCCACTCAGCCAGTGAGGGGAAATGCCTCCTCTTGCCACCCTGCCAGCTCTTTTCCCACTTCGGTCTCATTTCAAACACATCCCTGACCAGGAGGCAAGAAACTAGACTAAGGAAAGAACTCAGATGCACACTGTCAGCTAGCTCCCTACATGGTGAACTTGGTTGCCTTAGACTGTCTCTATAGTCACAGAAAGTCCTTGAAATTAAGTGAAGATAAATCCAGGCCAAAATATGGCACAAAACATAAAGGCATCTTTTAGGATAAAGGCATCTTGTAGGACATACAGAAGTTGGAGCTGGAATGGCTACTGGTTCCAGGACAATAAAGATGATGTATAACTCCCTTAGTCCCACGAGCTGCTGCACTGCACCTCCCTGTCCTCAGCTCTGGCTTCACACACCACAGAAGCAATGCCTTGTCAACATGCAGGATGTATCATGGACTCTATCCAGACCCACAAATGCAGATACCTCCTCCTATGCCATGCTGCCTCTTATGCTATTAAGTTGCCTCTCTTGTAGCCAGGCTTCACAAGGCCAAATGGCATCATCTTATATGCAACCTCTGCCAAAGAGAAAGAGGTAGCGAGATCCACCTGAAAACTGCGGGTTTCCAATGTAGTTAATCTTACAGACCACAATGATCTCCAGAGTAAGGCAATGAAAGAGCAGGTAAGAAAATACATTACTGATGAATTTTCCCTCTTCTCCTTATGTCCTCAGGCCTCACTAAAGCACCGTTGAAAGTATAGACTGGGCCTCAATTCCTGTGTTGCAAATGAGCGTCTCTGGTAGCAAAGCCCAGTTTGTGCCTTGCTGAAATCCCCAGCTGATGAGGGCTCCAGCCCCTGACTCCTCTCTCTGATCTTTGCATAAGGGAAGATGACAAACCTGGTACCAAGCTTACACTCATTAAATGTAATCAGCTTCAGCAGCTTCATTTCTTACTTTCCTTATGGCAAACAAAGGTTTCTGGGCTGTGTCTTTAACTGCAGTGGTGCACAGGACATTCCTTACCCTCTTTCCAATGCTTTCCTTAAACACAGCTTAATTCAGTGCTTCACAACTGCACTGTGGCCTTACAACATCAAAACTGATGAGAACTTTCAACTTTAAGAAACTATAATAGGCTCTGAGATTGTATTTATTATTCAAGAAAAACTCAAGACTAATAAACATATTGTAAATACTAATATAGCTGCAAAAGTTAATTAATGAAAAATAACTATTATGAAAAATGTTATCAATAATTTCAGGAATAACGTACATGCATAATGAATGAATTTTGCCAGGGGTAATAGCTTGCATCTTGGCCTGATTTAGTATGGAGAAACTGCATCATAATGAAAGGCAGAATTATCACATAGTATAACTGCAAGCTTTATCACTGCTTGGTAGGATCCTAAAACTGTCATCAAAATGTTAAAATTACACTCACTTAAATGATCTCTATAATACAAAACTATGTGCATGTGGATTTATTGCCCTCACAATAATGTGAACAACTTCACCATCAGTGATTTGTAAAATGCTAATTATTCTGCTGTAAATATATACATCAAAATAAAACAAGATGGTGTTTTTAAAAGAGAGTAGGCTTGAGGCAGGAACTTTACCAAATACGCTCTCTTGATTTTAAATATGGATGCAATTATTTGTCATTTGAAAGGTTTGGGGTTTCCTATTTAATATCTTGGGTAGTTTTGTAGGTGACATTGACTTAGGCTACTAAAACATAAAGGATTTTTCATTTTTTTGAGAAATATATTTGATCTGGTTTTTTTTCAGTAACAGAATAAGAAGGTAAAAGTGACTTCCTTGCTTTGGGAAGAAGTTCAAGTTACAAAGCACAATCAACCCCTGAGAAATGACCTAAATGTCTATGTCTCTTGAGGGACTAATTCTTGCACATACCCAAATCCAATGGAATAATAAAAAGGAGTTACTTTATAACAGAATAAATGTATTGGGAAAATAAGTGGATGTTACTTATACACTCTTATATTTAAATTTTGTGTAGACAATATATACTCAGCACAAACCATTACATCTCCAGCAAGGTTTTGCTATTATGTTAGAGATTTTATTGCACCTTGCCAGTAAGCCTGCTTTCCATCATCAAATACCATCTAATTGCATACGAGTCTTATTAATGCACAATATAGCAATGTTTTAAATTATATGGGCTCATAATGGATTACACAAAATATGAACAGTGTTGCTCATCAAAACCTTAACTTCACACCTACCAACATTATTTAATTAAAACTATTTGTTAGAAGGAATAGATTTAATCTAGTCTTATCTCCAGAGAGACTTTAAGGTCCTGATTCTGCAAGGATACTTCTATTCTTTCAGACTTCATTTCCAGGTCTTAGGTTTTTAAGATTTTCACATTCATAATTCTGCCAACACAAACATTTGCAGATAGAAAGGCCTGATCAGAAAACCTAACTCATCCACTAAGTATGCAGGTAGTCTTCTTGTTCAGTAGCAAAAAAATAATAATAAAATTAAAGTAGCAGTCAACAGTGGCATTCAAACAGTACCAAATTCAGTAAAATCCTGGAGGAAAAGTTAATCTGATAGAATATTACCATTTATTAGTTATAATTATAGCTTTGTGGAATCCTTAGGATGCCTACACAAAGTTCTCTAGTTTTTCCATGAACTTCAAAGGATTTTCACCTCTCTGCCTTATTTTCATAGGACTAGGGCTATTGTGAAATCAGGAATAGGTTATAAACCACTACTCAACTCCATCCTAGGCAAAGTAGGGCTTACCTAATAGTTCCAAAATTAACTCGGTTTTGTTGCAATTCATTAGAAATGCTATCCTTTTCCACAAAATGCTCAATTCTATAAAATCCAACTACATTTCTCTTAAAAAAAAAAAAAATCTCTGCTGTATTCATCTCAGGCAAATTAGTTTCTTCAAAAGCACATGAGCTTATTGGGAGGAACACTTGGAAATGATTGCTAAAGAGGAAGGTTGCATGGGGTACATCTTCTAAGACATTGAAGAATGGAAGCAAATGGGAGTGAATGAACAAATTAATGATTAAGGAAGATTTTTTTTTTATTTATTCTGGAAGCTCTGTCCAGCTTGGCCTCCCAGGTTCGAGTAATCTTTCACTGTCAACATATGCCACAAGATTGATTCAATTAAGATTAGCGGCACTAGAGAAAAAAAGTGGAATGGTTTACTTTTGATTAGTATTGTCTTTCCTCCCATCTCACAGTGGCTGTGACCCCTACAACCAAGATAGTTTAAATATATTAGATGATGAAAGTAAATCATTTTTCCAGTATGAATAAGCACAAGAGGAAACAAGCTTAATCACCACTTATATTTTAGATGCTTTTACCTCTTTGCAAGGATTCTCTTCTCCATTTCACATATTGAATTTAATTGACTTACGATTAACTCTTTCTCATATCTAAAACAGGGGCAATGGTGTAGAGCTGGAAAAAAAAGGGCAGGGTACTGAATACAGTTTACTGCATGAAGTAGTGTAATTCCCAATATAATTACCTTTGAAGGTGGATTAGTTTCTATCCCTCTTGCATCAGAAGTGCTTTAAGAGTATATAAAGGACACTTAGTTCCCATATCACACATTAGCAGGTAGATTACATTTGAAAATTAGGTGGAGACTCAGGGTGTTCATCTCCCTGCTGTCACTAGCATGTCCTATATTTTCTGCTGGTACAAATGGGATAAACTGTCTTGAAAACAATAGAACCAGATATACTTACAGTAGATGAGAATTTGACTGAAAGCCTGGGTGGTTTTTTTTTGTTTTTCTTTTTTTTTCCTTACATCAGAATGAAAAAGGAAGCTAATTCCCACATTATCCATCCTGGAGAAAAATGTTATGGCATTTTTTCTATTTTTCACAGTCTCCTAGGACACAGAAAGATGAAATAACTTAAGTCAGACAGGTATCCTAGACTTCACGGTAACACAGATAGTAATAGGTAAAGGAGCACCATTTGCTACTCTAGTTATGTTTCTGTCACTGTATAAAAAGGTTTTATTCAGTTCAACAAAATAGATCATAAATCTAGTGCACAGTGTATTGTCTTTATGTTTCTGGAGCTACCTATAAAGTAAAGGTTAACTAATACATCTACTTTAATTACAAACAAACTCAAAGAACAAAATCTCACCTTTAAGTGTTATAACACAAAAACTGCAGACTGATGTTAGCCAACAGCAGCTTTCAGAAACATCATCTTGGCCAGTCAAGGACTGATTCTGACACAGAGATGAAGTTTCTTCTGACTTATGCTAAGATTTCAATCATGGCACAACTATGTAAAAGGTACTTTTTAGCACTCATGGTGTTTGATAGAAACACATGTCAATCACAAATATTTTTCCCTGAGATATATGAGGTGGGATCCTTGTCTGGTTCCATGTCAAGTAATACTGGTAGAGGGTTGATAGGTAAAGGACACCAACACAGCCTTTTATCTTTGCCCCAAATTCATATTCCAAACCAGTCTCAGCACTGAGTGTAATGAAATCAGAAGTCTCAGTTCAGTCCCTAGTGGCATTAGTTCACATTATAAAATCATTACACATCATTTGACAATGTTGTGCACTGTTAGCATAGAGAAGAACTTGTTCTGTGTCTCTGGGGGAGACGGTCCCCACAGAAAAGATCAGTTTGTGTGTGATGAGGAGGTGCAGGGGCGAGTGCAGCTGGCTGGTTGATAATGAGCACTTTGATGTTTAGCATTTTTACTCCCTTAACACTCATCAAGACCAATATTTGTCAGAATACAAAGAGGGGAAAAAAGTCAAATTGTTGTTTTCTAAAAGGGCAACTGAGTAACATTTACCTAGTACAAGTTTAAAGAGCAATTCAGATGTTGGAAAATACACAGAATGTATTAAAACAGCTTTGTCTGTTGCAATTCAAAACATCTTTGACTATTGCTAGGCTGGAACTTCAATGTAGAAACATGGATGTTTTCCTATTTCCTTTCTTTTTTCCCCTTTTAAAGGCAGATTTACAGCATAACATCTGATCTCATACACTTGCCACCATGATACTCTCCAAAGGCCCTGAAGACAATGGATCCTTCCAAGTCAAGCAAAAGAGTGAGTGTCTGCAGATGGGGTGTCTAACTCTGCATCTGCGGTTTGAAAAACTCAGACAGAGCCTGCCTCTGCTCACAGTTTCCCCAGCACACAGTGGGCTGTTTATAGCCTGCTTTCACAGCTTGCAGCAGCACATCTTTAATTACTGGGAAAGAATCCTGTCTTTAATTGTAGTTGAAAAAATGTCTCCTTGAAGACCACGTAACAGACTCTCTCTCATGTGGGTTGAGCCACAATTGTAATTGGAATATAAAAGAAGCAAGGAAAAATAACTAAGCAGTTAATTAGCTCTGCAATTTTAGTTAACTACTACATTGGCTTTTGAATCATGGAAAAATCACCATTCCCAAGAGCATGGGTGAAATGATCTGGAGAGCTGCTGGAAAACCCAGTCCCCAGGGGTGACCTATGGCATTGCAACTGCAAAGGCTGAGGATGGTAAAGTCAGGTAAAACTGGCTGGAAGCCATTAGTTTGTTACAGCATGAGAACTTCCTCGTGTTGGTCCTATGACAACATAACTTGATGCAAGTCAAGACCAGAGAGTTGTCCTGTCTGAGCCACATGTTCCTCCCCTGTGCCTTCCTGCTCCTCTAGTGGGATGAAATAGATCAGGGAGGCTGGACAGAAGCCAGGACCATACTGGGGGAGAAGAGCGCAGGAGCCCTACTTACACAGGTCCAACCACAGCAGAACCAGTGCCTAAAAAGTATGTACTGAACAATCTTGGCTCTGGCCTACCTTAAACATTACAGCAATTGAAGTGATTTACAGTAGACTGAAAAGCCTGTCGTGTCCCTTGACAGAAAACTGAGGGTTGAAAACATCTGGGTCTGATTAGCAGCCATCAGCCTAGGGCCCACAAAAGCCATGGCTCAGGCCTAGAGCACCATTAACATCTGGATTTGGAGGCAATTTCACCAAGCAAGTTGCACTTCCGTCTGTGTCAGCCAATTCTCGTGTTCTTTGATTTGGGTTTCTGCCTCATTTTCATAATTTCTCTGAAATTAATATACCACGGTTTGTTTTAATTTATTATGTTCTGATGCAGTCTCAGTACCCAGATTTTTTTAAACAGAGAAATCTTGCTCATGCTTAGCCTGATACAATAAAATCGGGAGACCTGACAATACTAAACACACTCTAGGTAACCATAAGCAGGCTTATCTACTGTTCACCTCAGTGTAAATATTTTCAAAACAAAATTAGGGAATAAGTGACTGTTCCAATTGTTCCAAGTCCTTTCTGCTTTAAATTGCTTCTCCAGCAGCTGTATTCTGGGGGCTGGGGGGACGACGAGTCTTGGAGATATCTGGCTTCATTCACCATTCATTCTTAAATGGTGTAACAGTTTTATGGCCTTTCCTTAATGATCACCCATTGTGTAATGGATTGCCAATCAAGGATCACTTAATGACAAAACAGAATAATTTAACCCCTATTCAAATGACAATGCCCAGAATTGCCCACGTAAATGTCTTTACACAACAGAAAGTTTTTTAGCTGAATGAGGTAAATAACATTAACAAGCTATTATCCACTAGCTCTTCCTCGCCAGTTACAAAAGACCGACCTTTGAACTCTGAACTTTTTCTTTGACTGATGGCCACCATTATACTGACACAACATTTGTGTCAGTCATCTAAAACTGCAGGTGTAGCCACTTACAATACCTAATAAAATGTGTAGGATTCAGGGGAGGAGAAACTCGGAGCTCACAGGAACAAAACTGCAAGAATTAGCAAGGGCATTTCAAAAGGATTCATGTCCCGTGGTTGTCCCGCAGCAGAGGGGCTGACACAGCAGTGGCTTTGCTGCCCGCGTCCCATGAGGGCACATCCTGGCATTCCGTGGCAGTGGTCGGAGCGGGCACAGCTGGCAGCAGCTGCCCGGGAGCTCTGCCCTTCGAGCCACCGTTCTAAGGTCGCTTTAGGAAATGTCACTTGGGTTGCTAAATCACACAGATAGTCCTAAAGAAATAGTTATCACTGCTGAATACACCACCAAGGGACAAGCGTGTGGTGCACACTGTCAACTTCCCAGTGGGGAAAAGTTGGTGGTATCACTTCTTTGAGGTGACTGATCATAAACTTACGAAAAAACGAAACACCATGAACATGATGTTAAGAGACAGAAACTGACGGGCAGGAGGTCTATAAATACCTGCTCTCTCAGTGGAATACACTGAGGAAGAGAGAGGAGGTATTTTCAAATCGGATACAACCCCTAAGAATCTACAATAGGCCAGTGATCATCCTAGGAAGTCTACAGAAACTAAAATTAGTGAATACCTTGCTTACTTTAAACCACAGCCTGGGTTTACTGAACTGACACAGCATAGGTGGTACCTGCACTGCACCTCATTCTCTGTCTTAGATTTGAAAGTGAATGAAAAGACAACTTACAGAGCAGAAGTTACACATGACACAAAATTAGAGGGCAGCAAGGCAAGCAACTTAGTCCTTTCATGTGATCTTTACACATTTTTAAAAAACTGAAACCGATGGAAGGCGAGTGCAAAAATAAGTAGTTGTTTACTGTTTTTCGCCAAAAGTGAATTTAAAAGGCAAATCAGCACAACACAACCACTTATTGGAACCAGATTTCAAATTTGTACAGTATTTATAAGAATTGCCTTGCAAGAAAATGCACAATATATTTTGATTTATTTTGACAGTCTGAAATAAGCCACCTATGTTCCAGATAAAAGTTTTAACATTATGATCAATTCTGTGACAAAAATATGCACAATGTATTTGTCTAGTAATAAATTTAAAGATGTTTGAACATGGTTGTAGATATATTGCAATTACAGAAATAAGGAACTTGATCAAATAACATGTTCATTTTGAATCATTAATACAGTTAGATTTAAATAACTGAAATACTAACTTTATTAATGTTTTGAGTTGAAAATAGTATCAAATAATGTAATAACATTTTAGATAATTAGTATGTAACAGGAGCTAATCTAATATAAGGAAAAAATGTAAAATAAATCAGATGTTAAGAATGACCATTTGATTCCCACCAACATCTAGGGGAATTTAGGGATTCTGAATGTATACTGTTTTAATTTTTTTTTTTGCCATCTTTTGTACTGATGCCTCACAAAACCACTCTGACCCCATCAGAAAAGGCTTACAGAATTTGCTGTCTTGAGTAGCTCCTATGGTCACATGAATATAAATATTACCAAAAAAGCCCCAAACAAACCAGAAAAAAACCCAACCAACAAAGTAAGACTTCATACCTAATAACCAACTAGATAAATCCCAAAGACCTGGTCACGCACAGAGCCTTAAGCCAAAGAACTAGAGATGGAGTTCCTATTTCGGTACACAAATACTCAGAAATTCAAATTAAACCATCTTTCTGTAATACCAGAATGGGTGGCCCACAGATCCAAATGGGGACCAGCAGACCTGCCCATTTCAGTCACTGCTTTAAACACAGAACAAGTCAGGAGTGTCCAAAAGTCTTTGAATTCTCAGCAGATGAGCTGAATGAGATGGTCTTTTTCACGAAAGAAGACACAAATCTACCTCCATGGTAAACATTTCTGGCAAGGTCAGTAGAGAGGGTAAAGGAAGAAGGAAAGATACATTTTTTTTCCTGAGGAGAAGCTGGATGTGCATTCCTAGGCATTTCCCTGTCTCTGTTCTTTTCTTCAAGGAGAAAATATTGCCGCTACCAGGACAGCTGAGCCAGAAACAGCTTCCAGCCAGAATCCCCCAGCTGCAGTCCACTTAGCAAAACTGGACCCAAATAATATATCACATACCTTGATGAAAAGAATGGGAACAAAAGCTAAGACAATTCTAGCATTGACTGAGTCAGAACCAGGCACTTCTAACCATTTCTAATATCCACCTCCAGCAAGGAATGGAATCCCACTGCCACTGTTTTCTTCCCAATTTTCTTTAACATTCTTGTGTTTAACATAAAACATGCCCACACATTGTACAAGAAATAATTACATGCCACACAGAATTGGTTTACAGATGCTTCAAATAATTGCCTACAGTGTCCCTGACTAGCAAAGGGCTGAGGAAGAACAAAGGAAGTTTATAAAGAAATCCACGAATATTCTAGAGGATGATCTCACTTCAGTATCAGAATAGGTATGTTGGACACACCAATATACACAGCTTGTATTGAAGTACTCTCTTTGAGGCCAAAGAATCAAGAGAGAAGTTTAGAGAAACACCAAATATTCAAAATCACTGCCAGCCCCCAACTTTCCTATGAGATGGGCACAAACCACACTTATAGTAGGGCTTTCTCTACCTCCCCAGAACCCCTGTTACAGGTTACTTGAACTGCCTGGTGTCAGCCACAATCCCTGACCCGTGTGATGCTCCAGCTTGCTAGGGGTGAAGGCACACACATATCGTCGCACGGGGACCTGACACGGTCTTATCTCAGGCCTTTTGCTGCTGACATTTGTCACCGGTTCAAAACTTATTATAGCCACCATCTCCGCTTAAATTTACAGATACGTTTTAATTAATGGGGGAAAATGTGTTTATCTCCTCCGAGCAGCGCCTGGCTTCCAAGCGTTTGTTATCTCCGGTGTGAAATTTAGGCTGACAAGAGCCAGCGCTTCCCACGCTGCAGCTCCGCGCCGGCGGCCGGGCGGGGCCGGGAGCGGGGCCGGGAGCTGCTGCCTGCCCCAGCCCTGCTCACACAAGTGTGCAGAGCACATCTGCTGGGCTCTGGCAGCTGGGGCCGTGTGACCAATTCAGCGTCAGAGAGTGAAATTACCGGGAAAGAGTTTAATTGTGAGTAAACAATACCGCATTACGGAGCGGCGGACGCAGCAGTAGGGACTGAAGGGCCGAGCACTCAATCACAGATGTGGCCGCTTCGGTGCTTTCACTAAGGATCTCCCTCCCCGTCCGTACGGTCCGAGCGGGCTTTCGGCGCTGCCGGTGCTTTGCAGCCGCTCCCCGTCCCTCCTGCCCGCACACGGCCCCGCCCGGCGCTGCGGGCTGCCCGAAGCGCTGCGGGAACGAGACACTGCCCGCCGCCCACCTCGCACACCTAGACAGGGTTAAACGATGTGAGCCGACAGCATCAAGAGCGTGCTAGGCACTTCTAATATTTTTCTTAAATAATAACATGTTTCTTTCTTTAAAATTGCCAGCTGACTAAATATGTGTGTCACACCCTCAAAAACACATAGGCCTGGGAAGCCTGGGTACAGATGATTTGGGAACAAGGAGTTGGTTGACATGAATAATTACCCAGATTCTGAGTGCCCTTGAACAAATTGTTTCAGCTTATTCGAGGTAAATCTGAGGAGCTGGAGCAGTTTCTGCCCACCGTGCCTTAGTTTCCTTTGTCATAAAATGGGAAGAGTTCTGAGACTGAGAGACTGTGGGGATTATCTGCAGATCCTGTGAAATGGTAAAACACACACACTAGCTGAATAAAGTTTATGAGGGAAGATACCGAATTCTTGTTCATCATTTTGTTTCTTTCTTTTCCCTTCACTCCCATTCTCATTGCTTATTGATTTTTGTTTCCGGCTGACATGTGAGCGACAGCCTACATTAAGACAACAGCAACTGAAGCATCAGGAAAGTCAACATCACTATATACCATTAAGAAATCTGCTGTTTGATGATGCACATTTACCACTCCAAGAAGCGCCTTAGGGAAATACAACCACGTCTGCAGAGGGACTAGTACTAGGTGGGTGGGCTTCAAAAAAGCACTGCTCTGCATGATGTCCAGTAGGAGAATCCCTTTCAAAAACAGTGAGATGGATGAGCTGTCATCAACCCACTTCATTCCCTGCTTTGCAGAACACTCATAAAATGGGCAAAGGACAGTTTTGGTTTGCTCAACACACAATAAAAATGCACAAAAGGTGATTGACATGAAGAAACTGCTAGTGTAGTAAACTAAACATATGCTTCTGGAAGCGCTGATCTACTAGAATAACTCAGGCTTGTGTATCCTCTAGCTGCTGAAAGACTAACCACTACTTTAAAACAATTGAAATCCCTATATATTGTAGGTATAAGCTCTTAATTAATTTGCCATATTACATGTATCAACAGCTAGACAGAAATGGAGCTTAACGGCAATTTATCTTCAATCATGTTTTGAAGCCAACACAAATATTTCCACATTTCACCCTGCTTTTGACTTACTCTGTAAGTAGAAGCAAAAGAGCTCAAACCACTGCTGACGTGAACATCAAAAAAGGTGTAATCTGGTTTAAATCAGTACCATTGACTCTTCTTGTGCCAGCAATGAACTGGGATCTCTGCCTTCATTCATGACACTGCAATTAAGAAGAGAATTCGATGTAAGAATAGTTATGAATGAACTCACAAGACTCTCACCCTTTCAGGAAGTGTCACAGGCACCAGGCTTGCATGGTCCCAAGGCTGCATTTCGATTGTTAGGCAGGGACATTCTCCCTTGCCTGTTATGGAAAATCAACTGTGCTCTCCCACAAACACACATGCAGTGTACAAACCCTGTACAGAGGTTTTCACCGAGGTGCTCCCACTTCTCCTGAACTCACACTGGAACAGGAACCTCTGCTTTGGGCTGACAGCAGCTCCTTCCCATTATGCAATCCATTGAGAGAGCACATCTCCAGCTGGGTTTCTTCATGCATAGGACACGCTCATTAAAGGTACTGGAGGATGGAACAGAAAAGATTAAAAAAACAAAAACAAGAACAAACTAAATACCATCCCCTTCACACACACATGCATAAAAAACCCCAAAATTAACAAAGTAAAAAGAAAATTTAAGAATAAAAAGAGCATGTGCAGGAATAAAGGATTCCCCTGCTTGTTCTGTCCAGGCTTTTGTGTTGAGATTTTCACCAAGAACATTACCAGGGTTTTGTGCTGATGAACACAGGCACCACATACTTTGACTTGGCCATTTCATTAGCCTTGTACCACCAGGGCTCTTGGCCTAGACTTAAATTGAGCAGGTAAATGAGGAATTTCCTCTAGCTTTTGCCATACAGCTCTGTACAAATATTAGTAAGGCAGCTCCAAAATCCAGATGCTCAAACCTGAGGAATGGTTACAGAAGGGCAGCCGTCTTCAACAGACTCAAGTGGAAGAAGACACAACCTTGCTGAGACAGCTGGTCCATATTTATATTCTCCAGTTTATTCACTCTTCCTCTGATTATTTCATTAGCTCTTCACTTTTTTAATGAGTGTAATCCCACAACTCCCCAAGCATGCACACTACACAGCCTGTCCCTAGAAATTAACTCCTTCTGCCTTTTATAAAGCTCCCTCACAAACAGACCGCTCCGCGCTGTACACGCATATCCATGTAACTAACACAGTTTGCCAATTTGCCAAAGGGTAAAAAACTCTAAGCTCCCTTTATTTGTCTTGCTGCTGAGTGATCTCAGCCCCAGTGACTGAGAGTCAAGCAGCGAGCTGAGGGAAGATGCCATGCTGCAGCTATACTCATCTCAGCTGCAAGCAGCAGAGCTGCCATCTTGCTAATCAGCTTTAATTTAGCTGTCTCACAGCTTCATAAGTAAATAAAGAATTACTTAGTGTCACAAATATCAGTATTTAACCGTAGAGTTAAAAAAGTATGGTAATTAAAAGAGTGCCACAAGTCACAGCTCTGTGCAATCCTAACAGATTGTAGGGTTTGCCTTTTTGAACCTCTCAGCACGTTTAGAAACTTGAGTAAAACAACAAAAGGTGTTAATAGCTTTAAGGGGAGCACCATGCTGATAGATTACCCATTATGGTTACCCACTTACAGCGAAATGGCAAATAGGTTTGATCAATTCGATTTTAATGCAAAGTGGAACTTGAAAAAAACAGCAATGAGCAAAGAGAAGACCTTTTGTTGCTAATGTGTCTGAAAAAAAGCACTTAATTGAGGTCATAATAATATTAGCAGTTATTCACCATCAATAATTCAGCCTTATTTATTACTACATAGTAAAGTTCTGTCAAACAGGAATCGTTCAGGCTTTGTTATACATGTTAACATGAAGCTAGCTGTTGGATGACTGGTATATATTTCACCAGCTGCTCAAAACTGCGGGATAGCAAGAACTAATGATATTCTTTCTTGGTCCTTGCATTACATAATAGTTAATTTGCTGCATGCAGAAATATATGTTACAAATATAATAGTCCCACATCAAGTATGCATAATAAAAAAAGCATTATATCTGAAACAGTGACTGACTAATCTTGCCTGAGCTATCTGTCACATGGAAAACAATTTCAATTCCTGCATGATTTAGTACTCCTACAGCAGGAGAAACATAAATTCTGCCTTTTCACACAGTTCTAGTCACCTGTGATCAGTTATCTTTAAAAAATCTAAACGAACGTATAATTGTACAATTATATATGCAAACTCCAGTGTTAAAATTTAAGATGTATTAGTCTCGTAAAATGGCTCATTAATCTCTGGGTCTTAAAGGACATACTTGTCCAGTAATGAGCCAAATGCAGGAAATATGTGTGATGGTGGATGGGGGAATTTTATCTCATAAGGTTTTGGTTGGGTTTTTTTTGTTTGTTTTGTTCTTGTCTTTAACCTTAGAATAATTTTGTTCCTACTAAATTTGTTTACCAAACACAAAGAAGTTGTCAGTGACAAAGTCAATTGTAGTTCTCCAGTAATTAACTATGGAAATAAGCTGTTTTGAAGAGCTTAGTTTTTCCTTACACACGATATTCATGGGTTTATAACAGCTATATAATTACTGACTGGAGCTGCAACCAGAAAGGTTGGGCAGGAATATTGATCTCTCCGTGTCTGCTAATGACCACTTCTCTGCGCTGATGGAAGGAAGCCTTCTATTAGATTTTTACCACCTTCCATAAGTTAAAAAAAAAAAAAAAAAAAAAAAAAAAAAAAAAAAAAAAGGAAAAGGAAGATGATAGGGGCACCTGTGAAATACAAAGCATATCCCACTCAGAGTGCGGGCAGCTGGGGAGCCCAGAGCCAGGGGCGGAGCGCGGGGCAGGGCGCGGGCAGCGAGCGCCCGGGGTGATGGACACGGATGCAATCCCCGAGCGGGGGGAGCCGGCCGCTCCTCCGGGAGCTAATCCACTTGGCAGCACTGAGATGGCTCCTTGAAGGAGCTAAAGCAGACTGACACAATGGCCTGCGAGGCATTAAAATGTAGGAATTAAAAACTGTTAAATTGCACAGAGGGATCCTTAACCTCGGCCCTTTGGCAACAGTGATGTTTCTTCTCTTTTCTTCTCCCTCCCCTCGCCTCTCTCGAAAGTGATTTGCTTGGTATTTTTTTTTCCCAAATGCCTCACTCATCAGACCACACTAATTCTGGATGCCAGTTCCCTGCCGTACACAAACCCTGTGAATGAAGGGAATAAAGCATCTGAAAGAGTGCTCGAAAAATAACTTTGTCTTCTCCTGGCTGCTCCTGCCCCTCTCCCTGCCCTATTCCACAGCCATGGCCAAAATCGTTATCGCTCAAAAGCACCTCTGGATTCATAGATCCTTTTGGTCCTGCAAATGTAAGGTCTCCAGACAAGCCTTCCTCTGCAACTGGGGCTGTGCAGGTTCCGGGACCACTTGAATGAGAAAGGTGAGGCTCTGTGTTCTTTAAATCGACAAGCAAATGTTCAAAACGATTTTAACTGGGGACAATCATCGTTTGCCCTGGAGCTTAAATAGATATGAGCTTTTAAATTTTTTTCCTTTTTTTTTTTTCTTTTTTTCCCCCTGAAACACAAGTCATCCTCAGGCTCAAAAACTGACATGTGGTTCCTGACAATAACAGGGTATCACTCAGCCACTTTGTAGAGAGCTGCTTAAAGAGACGACTCTTCTTCCCTAGCTCGTGGGTTGGTTTGGGGTTTTTGTTGTTTTTAAACAGCGTAACATTTTAAAAGTTATTAGAGCATTAATGCTGCTTTTTAATGAATAAAGCTTTATAAAACTACTGATATGGAATTAACATAAGTTTACCTCTGAATGCAAGTCTCTTTTTTTTCTCTTTTACTATCCATTACTTCATTAAATCAACACTGAAAAAGACTAGCCTTGCCAAATTTCTCACTGCACATTCCACTGTTTGCCCATGACAGTATTTGAATGTGCTTATTATTTCTAGTAAAGCCCTTATCATTTTCACTGTGAAATTTAAATCACCCTGATCCAACTCTTCTTAGCTAAAGTCAGCTTTATCAACCACAAGAGATGTGGGATTTTAAAAAGATCTGAGTAAATTCACATTGTTTGGATAAACTCATTCAGGGGGTTCAGCAAATGAAAGCTGAAATAGATATGTATTCCAAGGAGGTTATGGACTGCTCAAAAACAAAGACGTTAAAGCTTAATTAAAAAAAGAAAAAAGTTAATAGTATCAGTATCTTTTTAATGAGGGCATTTACAGACCAGATTTTGAATTGGTACTTCTGTGCCTCCACAATAATTCAAGTGAAAAGCAAGGAAAAAAAAAAAAAGAAAATAAGAAAAACAACCCAAAACATTAAACTGTTTACACAAGGATTTTTTTTCCTAGAATCCACTCTGCTATGTTATCTGGTCAGTGTTGTGCTATCAAAAAAAGTTAAGGGCTGCATTTATGCATTATCCCACAATTTAAGTAACTGTGTATCATGTATATTTAAAACCATCTCTCTGTAGTTTTAATTATCTCAGTCTGCAGGGAAAAAACGCAGCTCCCATGCCTGAGACCGAAATGAAAGTGCTGCACGCTGACAGCTAAGATGTCTGTCCTAGCTTGTTGAGATTTCCTGTAAAATTTGCATTGAAAAGGCAGCTTTAAATATACTTAAAATAAAAAGAGCATTTGCATCTAATTTGCTACACTTGCAGTATTAAAGTTTTATCTGAATAAAGACATGTCAAATGGATTTATATAGTTAAGCTGATAGCTTTTAAAGTCAACACAGTAACATCAGCTAAATTCAACAAAGTAATGGCAGCAGCTAATGGCATTTATTAGTTTATCATCATTTACTTAAAAACCATAACACAGATCATTTTATTTTCACATTACTGTTTGTGATTCTTTGACTCAGTTTGTATTGATTCCACAAATTATGGCAGAAACTGACATTTATCTAACAGAGTTTTCCAAGCTATAGAGGTTGGCTTTAGTGGGAAGCAATTGAACACTTGCCACACAATGGTTTGAGCCATGGTAGAAACAACCGTCTTCAAATAAACACATTTGGCAACCATTTTAAAATGCGATTGCTGCTTGTCTGATAATGACAGAAGGGGTTTTGTTACTGATAAGGCTCTTATTACAAACCACTGCCTATGTAATCTACAGCTTGATCACACAAAGTGCTCAGCACACTCACCCAACCCAGCAAAGAGCTGAAGCATTAGGCTTTGTTTTGAAGATATGCATAGTAGCAAGCAAGGCTTTTTACAGTACTTCTCTTCTGTAGACCTCAAAGGACTTCACAAAAGAGATCACTGCTGTTTACACAAGAGGAAACTGAGGCTGACAGAATCCCAATCACACACAGTGCTGCAATGGGACTCGATGCTGAGTGTCCCAGTATAGTATTCTGCACACTAGGTTTTACTGCCACCTCACTTTTTTATTGACTTCAGAGTGTCATCATCACCTGCCCAGACTTCAGTGGAGCTACCTGCCAAAAGTACATGTATATGGTAAAGATTGTTGAGGGGTCCAGAATGTTGCAGAACATCTTTTTGACTCTAAATCCATGGTAAAAACCAGGCTTTTTTTATGCATTACACTCTCAATTCTGCTAAAGTTGCCTTTGCACCCCTCTTTTTAGCAATAATTGATGAAGCCTAAAAATTTACCGTGAAATGTTCGGCAATATTTTATTGCCACCATAAAATCTAGGCACACACATATCACAGGTTCTAAATATGGGTGCGGACACCTGCATGTCAACACTCGGGTTTACAACTGCATTTGAAAATGACATCAAAAGTTTCCAATCATGAGATCTACTCTCTTCCCCGGTGACATCTATACTTGTTCTTCAGTGGAAGAAAAAAATCCAGCTGAGCTGGAGATAGGGTTTATTTTCAGAACTATGCACAGAGGTACCCATTCTTGCTAACAGGAGGCCCATGTATAATTCCCCATGTCATATCCTAAACCTTTAAATCCAAAGCATCACCAGCTTCTCTCTTTTTTTCTCTTTGTTTTTGGGGATTTTTTGGTTTGGTGTTTTTTGGGTGAGCTTGTTGTTGTTTGGATTTTTTGGTTTGGGTTCTTTTTTTGGAGTTTTTTTTGTTTTGGTCTGGTTTGTTTTTTGTAGCAGACCATATTCCCAAGAAAAGTGACAATCACAAGTCACATTTGGCAAGAATTTGAAATGATCATGCATTGTTTCATGCCATTTATTATAATTCTCCCACAGCAATGGACTTGGCTCTACTGTGTCCTCACCCTGAACTCTGGCTTCTATTTCAGTGCACATTTGTAATTCTCTATCCCTGGGCTGAAGAGCTCAAACCTCTGGCTCTCCAGAACAGCCTGAGACAGCTGGAGCAATGGTTTCTGAGGCATACCCATCCTTCTTGAATCACCAGCTCACAGCTGGCCAGCTTTCTTATGTGTAAGTGCTGGATTGGGCAAGAAGGAGAAAGGAACTAAAAACTATTGACTTTCACTTGGAGCCCCAGTGTGACCTCCTTCAATTCAACAGGAAATCTGTTCTGATTTAAACAATGCCTGGATCGAATATTTATAAAGTTTTATTTAATTGAAGATTACTTGTAAAAAACTACTGCAAAAATTTATTTGGGGCAAAAAAATTGAGTAAAAAACTTCACCTGTTTTGCTGTATATGCTCTCTTCCTTCAGCTCAAGGAAGACAGTTGTAACCTACTAAAAATGCACATCATATTTTACAGCTATTTCAGTCATGTTGGACACAATGACAACCCCAGAAGTTTCCATTGTGCTGCAGAGACATGTGTTCTCCTTGGGACTGGAGGGGAAACAGTGCCTCTAGCAAGACACCTCAGGAGGGGAATATTATGGCACAAGTGT
Source organism: Anomalospiza imberbis (assembly GCF_031753505.1). Taxonomy (NCBI): domain Eukaryota; kingdom Metazoa; phylum Chordata; class Aves; order Passeriformes; family Viduidae; genus Anomalospiza; species Anomalospiza imberbis. The sequence continues at coordinate 10,750,179 of NC_089692.1, read as the reverse complement.
TCTGAAACAAAAGCCCAGAACCAGGTAGCTACAGCACCCGCAAACAACATCACTGCTTAAGAAGTAGGGCAGCTTAAAGGAGGAGAGAGAGTTCTATTCAAAGTCAGAGAGAAAAAAAAACAACCTCTTGGTTTCCATCCAAATGCAAATAGAAAGCCAAAGCTGCAGCTGAAGAACTGGTTCCTGCCAGCTCCACCTGAGGAACAGGGCATTTTGCACAGTAGTAGTTAGAGCCTCCAAGTGGCTTTGAGTTCAGCCCCTAAGCAGTTTAGTTTGACCTGAAAACCTCAGGGCCTGGGAGAAATTTCCCATCCCTCATCACAGACATGGGCTGGGGGAATTCCTGTGAGCACTGATCCCTCTAGAGTAACACAAAGCAGAGCAACCTCATAAGGTTCGGGTCGTTTCAGTTGCACCTCACTATATCATGGTGAGTTTTCCTTTTTATTTCAATTGTCCTATACTTCAGACAGCTTATTCCTAACTTGGGCTAGCAAAGACCATTCTCCACTTTCATTCTCCCCCACTGAGACCCTTCCTATCCCACACAGGAGTGAAACAACAGCACCCCAGCTGGTGTCTATACGGTAACAGGCAGGATAATGTCAGCCAGATACAGGGCCACATTCTCAACTGATGCAAATTATCCTAACTTCATTTACTTCAGTGGAGTTCTTGGTGTTTTCTATCAGATAAGGATGTGGACTTTAGCATTAATCATGTGCAGAGAAAAAAAACACCATTTCAAGCTTCATTATGAAACAAGTGCTACATTAGCACTGAGCATGGAAAATCTCAGAATTTCCCTTTAATGATCTTAAAGATTATATGCAGCAGGAAAGAAGAAGAGGAAAATCTGTCATAAATGTCATTGAATATTTTTAATAGCTGAAAACTAGGCTTTCTTTAACACTCTTGCCTGAAAAAAACCCCAAAAAACTAGAGATTATCCATTAACTAGAAGCAGGGGGATTGTTTTTTCATTATGCTATGTCTGTGAGACGGCACACAATGGAAAGACAAAGTTCTCAGGCACAGAGACAGCATAAACCAGGGAAAAAGTAGATAGGCAGGCACAGCTATTTTAAAATATATTATGTGTAAGTATGGAAACAACTGAAAAATCTCGGGATGCACTTATTAAATATTGTCTGTTGTAGCCTGTTCTTTTCTCAGCCTTGGCAGCCCTTTTAGTCACTACACATCATCGAATGGCACCAGGAAAAAGCTGTGATGGGGACAGCTGCAGACAGGTTGCATGAGTGAAGGCTGCAGTGGACTCCCCCTGCTCCCTGGTCTTGTGTAGTAGCTGCACAGAACACTGCAACTGTGGGCAGGCATCAGAGGCTGCTGCTTGGATTGACTGTTACTTTAACTTTACTGTGAAAGAAAATGTTCCTAAAGTCAATTTTTTTCCAAGTCCTGGTCTATGCTCAGGCACTACCCCAAGATTCTTCAGTTCCTGTACACCTCCCACACCTGGGGTTGGCTTAGCCTTGAAGAAACCCTCTAACACTGGCCATCCTGACCTCAGAACAAGAGGCAGAGTCCCAGTTCCTGTCAAAGCAGCCATGGAAATTACAGCTTTCTGCACTGTATCAGCAGGCTCTTGTGAGTCTGAGGCATTCTGACACAAAACCTTGACAAGTGTCCATGTAGTAAGAATAACGTTTGACAGGAGGACATAAAGAACTAGTCAAGAAGGTTGTAGCTGTGATAGTTTTTCTACAAGGAGATGAACTTACTTCCTTAGATGGTTGTGTGAAGTAAAAGCATCTTCTCTCTTTCACAGGAACTGGAATTCTATTAATTACATGCTATTTGCTAAAAAGAAAGAAAGGAAAATTTTGTTAAATATTGTCTTCTATGGGAAAGGAACTAAGCCAGTATGTAGTGCTGCATTTCACTGAAGTTTTTAACAGAATGAATACCCCAGAAGACTTCACTTGTAGAAAGGAACTGTCAAGTACTACAACCTCTATAAAAATTATCAGGTTACTTTGAATGCATGTTGGTGACAGTTACAAGAGATTTTTGCTTGGCTAAATTTTATCACACTCCCTAATCATGCTGCCAAACATAATTTCATTTGCTCTTGTCTACAAAAATCTTAGTCTCTATTTCTGCAAAACTATATCCACCTTGTATCCTTATCCCACAGAAATCTTTGAATGTAGGAAAAACAGCTGGTTTTTTTTTATTTCTTTCTTCCCCTTATAGCCTTTAAATGACAAGTTTACCCTCTTTTTGGAGTCAAACTTTTGCCAAACAAACAAAACCAAACCACAACAACAAAACCTTTTCAGGGAAAGAAAGGAATGAATATGCAAACCATCCAATTACAAATAGACAAATAAGAAGAATAACAATAGAATTGTAATTAAAACATTACCATTTAGCCTATGGACTGATTTCATGCTCCCCTTATCCAGTCTTTCATTCAGAATTGGAGGGAGCAACAGAAATCCCTTGGTCTCAGCTGCTAAACCAGTAAGGCCCAAGAGCTCCAAAGGAAGTCAGTTCTACCTGTGCATGGCCTGTGAGCTCCCATGTATATTTACTGAAGAGTGGTTCCCACACAGCCACTACATTTCATTTTTTAATACCAAAAACTCAGGTCCTGAGAAATTGTTTTACCCACTTATCATCAAATAATGTGCCAAGTTGAACAGTAATCTACTAATCAGTCTTTCCTACTAAGGTCTATTCTATTGTCTGCATTTGAGATAATGAATATTAAAATTGCACAATTCATCCCACAGGGTGTTTTTCAAATTATACAGAGCACAATAGAATCCATTTTCTTGCTGTTGAAATTCCGCCTTCTTCAGGGTGGAAACACAGGAGATATGGATGAGTGGAACATAACACTGTGCAGCAAAGAGGGGAGGAGAAACCCATGCCAAATATAGCAGGGCAATCCTTTAATCCTACAGAAAAATAAAAGGTTCTTGGATCGTTGCAGCCTAATTTGATATCATCAGCCACTGTGCACAAATTCAACCACGTCTGTGTGTAACCCACAGGTGGCCAAACCTGTGCAAAGGGAGCAGGTTGTGCAAGGAGTGACAAGATCAGCATGCAGGCTCCTGAGCCTCTCACATGTACCTTGATTTATGTGCAGGACAGGAAGGGTTATCTTATAGGAAGAGAACAAGCACACACTTGCACATGTAGGTCCAGAAGACAATCTAAACAATCTAATTTATAAAATACAACCCCAGAGAGGTGAAAAGCAGCATCAGCCTGGCTGGGTGCTGACCAGGTATCCCAAAAATCTCTGTTCTCTGGAAACAAGTGAACAACACAGTGTTTCACTGTAGTTTGGTTTTATATTAACATTGTTTCCATTTATCAAATGGAAATTCTAATTATTTAGAATGGCAAAAAATTCACAGACAGTAAGTTTGAATAAAACTCTGGAAAGTAATCTCTAAGGGGCAAAACTTCTGGTGGGTTTGGTGAGAGAAAAGGCCCAGACTGAGAGTGTTTGCAAAGGTTTTAAAAACTTTACCTCAAGAAACTTCCAGCTCCAGAATCAAACAGAAAATCTTTCCCAAAAACCAATCCTGAGCTGCTTGTTCATTTACAATTGGATAGGTAGAATATTTAGCTCACAATTCCATGCTGTTTTCAGACCAGAAGAGAACCTTCTACATTTCTTCCAAAAACCAAAACCAGAAGTTTCTGTGGTGGGGTAGGCACAGAGGCTGAGTAAGGCCACACTCTGCAGCTTCAGTGGTAGCTCAGCATCTCCTTCCCTCTCATCCAGAACTTCTCTCGCCTGGCAAAATCAGGCTTTTTAAAAGAAATGGGAAAATGCAGTTTATCGTGTTAACATCCCTCCTTCTTTAAGATATACTGTACAGGTCATAACTTATCCTTTTTAATAAAAAAGAAATAAATTTACCTTTTGAGTGTCATTTCTGACCACTACTGCCCCTTTTCTAAAGCCACGGGGCTTTACAGTAGACAGCCTGATGGAATTCCAGTTCACAGCTTAATTTTCCTCCTGATAAAAGAGACAAAAATTCCTTTCAGTAAAAATAAAATTTAATATGGTCCGCAAATTTGATATATTACAACCTCCGACCTCAGCTTAATTGTTCACAAAGGGCTAACAGTACCACTGGCAAGTAAATGACTTCTACAGAGTGTTGCAACTCTGATAGCTGAAGAGAAGGGGAGCAGCAGTCTGACAGATAATCAAAATTTTTAATGTGAACCATAGTGAGAGAGGTTATTCAGAGCACAGCCAGACTGTAGGAGCCTTCTGCAGCTGCCATAGTAGCTCCTTAGGATGAGAAATGCTTAACCATCATCCTCACTCAACTTTGTTAAGTGTTGCTGCTGTTAGTCACCAACCAACGGAGTCTGACACTTTACAGCAGCAGACAGCAACGACCTGGGATCTGCACCGACAGAAACATGCTACTTAAATTTCTTTGGGGCCAAAGCTGCCCCTGTTCTGTGGCTCTCAAGAGCTTTTCTTAGAGTTTGACAAGGAACCAAGGGACAGAGTATGAAGGCAAAAAGAAAAGAGTGAAGCAAGCACACCCACCACTGGCCCGTGGAGGTTGACCTTTTAAAGGCTACTGCAGAGAGCAGGATGTTAGTGAGGCAGCCAGGTCTCCCACAGCTCACACAGGTTTACAAAGGGCCATAGGGGGCAAGGCAAAGGCTGGGTGGAAGAGAGCAAGGGGGAAGAAGTGATGTTTGTCCGGGTTGTTTTGATTTGAGAAGTTAGGAAAATATCAAATTTGCCCCCGACTCTCCTTACCACGTGCTGTCCTGAAGAAGACCACAGACACCTAGGTGCATTCAGAGCTGGTGTGCAGAGAATGAACCCATGGAGTTGAAGGGACCATACCACCAAAGAGGTCCTTACTTCCTTTTTCTACTGAGAACACACAATACAAAGTACTAAGTGGCTGGGAAGACAGCATGACCCATAAACTGGTTTACCTTGTTGTCTTTATTATATTAGATAAAAGCAGGAAAATCACATAGTTATTCCCATAGCTGATTTGGTTGCTAAAGGAGAGATGGGTCAGGGACCTACACAGGTGAGCAAATGCTCACCTGCACAATCTAAAGCATTCTAGTTGCTCCTGGATATTGAAAAGCCAGCAGCAACAAAAAGCATTTATTTTCTCTCTGTTAATCTGGGTAACACTTTGCAGCAATATAACATCATAAATGAGTATGCTGAATAAAAATACAGTGCAGTGAGCAAGCATGTCTGTAAAGAGAGAGCACTTGCCAAAGTGCTGACTGTATGCATACATTTACACCTTACCAGGCACAGGTCGTTAGCAGAGATACTTATACAGAGAATGCTGAATGCAGCTTCCTCCTTCCCCTCCTGATTCAGTGTGGGGTCACCAACATCAAACAGCTCCCACAGAGAGCACTTGCAGCCCCCTGAGACCACCAACAATTGCATTTGTCCTGGCAACTGCTGCTCACCCTCAGGGTATGCTCCCCAGTGGGCTGCCCCTCACCAGCGAGGCTGCAGCACAAAGGAACCCAAACTGTGTCCTACCAGCAAAAGGAATAATAAACCTGCCAGCTAAGAGCATAAATGCTTGATGCCTCCTCCCCAAAACATGGAGGGCAACAGCAGCCTCTGTACTACCCTGCAGGGGCTCTCCCCAGGCCATGTAAGGGTCTGTCCTCTGCGGGATCACCCTTGTGAGCACACACCCGAGGAGCTGCAGCACCACCCCTGCACACCAACTCTGCTACACACCACTGACAATCGTGTTTGGCTTCCTGACAGGCAAAAAGGATGGGGAAAACTATGCCTGTCTTCTCGTTGGTGAAAGGCAGCTGAGCTACCCACATGTGCAATCCAAAGGGAAAGAACATTTCCAGATCAGAGGGGGTCTGAAGCTCAACAGCCAAAATCTCCAGCCTACTTCTAAATTAGGGATGCTGATATATCCAGCAGCAGCCACTAGTCATGTTAGCTGTCTCGGTGTCACTGGAAAGCAACTACCAAAGCCTTTAGAAGTTCATATTTCAATTTTAAAGCTGAGGCTATTTTAGCTAATGTCCCCAAGGCAATTGTCTGGTCAAATGTCAGAGTTTATACTGCTAAAGGAAATCACTATGTTTACGAGATCTCTGCAGTTTGGGAACCATATTAAACCCCATTTGAGTTTCTCAGATTATACTGTGTTGTGAATATCTCTTTTTTCTCTGTCTTTGGAACATATCTCAATCTCCTTGTATTCCTAAGAGCCATTGAAAATATCTCCCTCTGTCATGTTTAAATATGAGCTTCATCGCTGTAGGATTTTTCTCCACTACTTCACTTATTAATAAAGAAAAAAATCTTTCAATTGATGTTGTTTCTGCATCCTTCTGAGTCTGATATCCTGCAATTTGGTAATTTATTTACTTTTTCAATAGCAAAACATTGTTTTAATTTTGATATTTTGTGACTACTGCCAAGTTTTGAATTTTAATTTAACCCTTTGATGCCCAAGATTCCCCTTCCTTTTTGTGTCTCTGGGCTTCCGGGGTTTTTGCCCTACCCACTGCACCACTGACACCAGGGATTGGCTGTTTTGCCTTGGCACAGGCTCAGTGCAGGTGGTACCTGTGGCTGCAGAGGAGCTCTGTCAGCTGTCCATGTTCATGAGCTGGTTGCACCTCAGAGATCCCCATGCCATGTAATTTGTTCTAAAGCATTTGGAGTCTTACATATCCACTCAAGTAATGTGGCTTGAAAGCATTTCTTGATTTGCAGACTTTAAAACCCCATATTTTCTCCACCACTACACTAAAGGACTTGTTCCTCTGCCAGGTCTGAGTTGTTAAAACACTTTGCCTTTTTTCTAGCAGTGGGTTTGTTCTCAGGTTTTTACTGTCTCCTCTAGTTTGGGGTTTATACATATCTGAGTGTCATGACACCTGCAAGCTAGCACCAAATTCCATGTACGGTTAATCCCACTGAATTTGTCAATTCAAAGAGCTTGAGATGCCCAAAAAAAAACCCCTATGGAAATGTGATTTTTTAAGTTTGGTCTTGACAGAAGACTTGGCCAGAGAAGCTGGACTGCTACACTGTATGGAAGCACTGATGATGGATGTAAACATGGAAGTTCCTATTCCAAGGAGCTTTCTTCCCAAAGCTTTTAACTGACATGCCTTACACTTTTGTTAATATTAAAGGCCACTCCTAGAGTAGCCTGTATTGAAGACTATCCTTTACAAAACCCAATTTGAGTAACACACAGTCTGATGAGAAGCTACACCTTTAACCACAGAAGAGAAGGAACTCACTTTTGTGTTTCCATGAAAGACAGTGGTTCCTCTCCTCCACGCTCCCAGTCCCCTGTGTGTGGTTACGTGACCAGCAGTGGCACAGGGCTGCAGCATCCAGCACCCACCCACACACAGGAGCTCCCATGGCTGAAACAGCACAATGCAAAAGGAGCATTTTAGTAGCAAGAGAGAGCAACAATGCTCACAATACAGTTTTTCTTCCTATAGTCAAGGCTGATTTCTTTTTTAACTCTGTAGTCCTCATATTTCTGCTATATCCTCCCCATCTCTGAAAAGCAGCAGGTACCAGATACTGAGAAGATAGCACTGAGCAAAGCCTGGAAGCTAAATTTTCTGATTTTCTTTCATAGAATGAACATCTGTAATTTTTAGATTTATTTATCTAAACAAGTACCTCCATTTCCTTCTGGTATTTTTTTTTCTTCATATTATTGGCTGACACCCAAGTAGGCAAAGTATTTCAGTGCCATCCCATTTCTAGGTTCAAATAAAAATTAAAAAAAAAAAAAAAAGAAAAAAGAAACAGTATAAGGTTGATCACACACTTGTTACTAAGTCAAAGCCGGATTCAAGTGTTTGTGTGAGGTAGAATTATCTCATTCTTTTTGTCTGTGTCTTTCTGTGATCTACCAGTCAAGTATGTGATTGGATTTCAGCTCAACAAAACCTTAAATTACACACCTATTGTGCCTGAGCTAAGCCTAGTTTCACAGCACTGGAGAAGGCTCCTCACTGCTCTTTTGGCACTGTTCGATCTGGCTTCTGCTATCATCTGCAGGTTGATGAATGAGTAATAGGATTAGAAAGTCTCATCTCTGAAATGCTATAATTGTCACATTTGGTGAATTGACAAAGGCTTGGGTGATGGAGAGGTGCTCCATAATGTAAAGTCATACATTCAATCTGCACTCACTGGCCAAGGCTAGGAGAATGGGAGGAATAAAAAGAATCCCTTCAGCTCCCCATTTGTTCAATATACACAGATATTTCACCCTCTAAATTAACCTTTTATGCATGAGTTTGTTGGAAGGCAGAGTGCTCTGCTTCTTAGAGGCTCTTATCTCTCTGGAAGGAAGATGATATACTTGATTCTTTGGTTAGTGCATGAGATTAAAAAGTCTAGGAGGGCTAGAGCAGGAGGCAGATTTTCTTGTCTTCCCCAGCAATCTTCAATTCAAGACACCAGGGGAGAGATCTTCCCCCAGGCAAGCAGAAAAGAGCAGCTCAACCCATGACTCAACAGCTGAGGATCCGAGCCTCTGTTTTCAAATGGACTGTCTTTCCATCCACGACCTCAGGGTCAGTAGCACACTGGTTCTGACAGAAATTCCACCTTTCTCTCTGTAGGCCCACCGATATTGGCAAAGATGCATCTGAAAATGGACAAAGTTTTCAGCAGTTCCTATTCCAAGTCTCTTCTAAAAGGGTAGATTTCCACAGAAATTTACAAGCCAGGCTTGGGTAGATGTGTTACTAAAGTACAGTGGGGACTTCCCTGCCTAAATAGCTATGAGAACATAGTTTTGAACAGCTTAACAGCAGAAAACAAATAGAAGGAAAAATAGGTTTTACTTATCCTTTCTCCTATTTACTATTTTAACTTTCACTGCTTACAAGCAATGGTGAAAATCCAGTTTTTAAATAGAAGAATGGAAAATTAAAAAGATATAAAGGAGTAGTTCTCTATTCCAAAGTACCATCAGCACTGCCTTCTCCTGAGAAATGGCTTCATGCCATGCATACAAATTAACACAGAACTTTATTCCTGTTCACCTTTTATTAAAAAAGAATTTCAGAAGCCAACATCACTTCTGCTGAAAGAATATGTCCCCAAATGCTCTACAGATGCAGCATGTGAGGTCAACATTCACCATCCCCTTTCTCTGTCAGTGTGAGTTTCACTTTAATTACAAGTGCATGTTTTGCACATTGTAAAACTACCCCTGGCTCTGACCACCATAAGAAAAAGAACATTTAGCTCAGGAAACAGTAGCTGACCCTGTCTGCTCTTTTTCTTCCTTGGCATCAGCCAAGACTATTAACACCTTATGTGTGTTGCCTGTGTGTCCCACATATGTGTGCTCTGCATCCATTTCATGCAGTACCTGTCATAAGTGCATACTCAAAGCTGCCCACTGGGGATTCTCTGCTTTGTTTGACTCCTCTTCTTGCTGTCTTGCTTAGCTGTTGAATTCATCTGCTTGACAGAGAAACCTTTCTATGTATTAAAAGCTTTGTCCTTGGAAAGCTGTGACATTAGACTTAAACACATAGAGGCCTTTTTCACCTCCCAGTTCACTTCCTAATTATTCATTCCCAACAGAGGAAATCAGGAGAAACCTCAGCAGCCAATGTAAACATTTTGTAGTGGAAGGCAATTTTTTTTCTCCCCAAGAGCACAGTGTGGCCATGATAGTTGAGCTCCTTACTGAAAAATAGCTCTGGCTTTTGTACAACAGAAAAATGGCAAATAAGAATTTTTTTGGGGGGAAAGAACTAAAACAGAGTAAAACAGACCATTTAATGGTGACTATTTAACTCTGAGAGTTCTTTGCCAAACAATTTCAGAGAAAAGGTCCAAGTCTCCAATGTATGTTCCATTTACAATTTTCATTTTCTTCCTCCCCAGATCAGAGCAGCTTTTCTACATGCTCAACTAGTACCTTGAAACACAGGATAAGATCACCCAGTAGATGCTGCTTTAGAGATTTTCCACCTAATGTTGCAGCTGCTCTAAAGAAGCACTTTCCTCTAGACCAGTGTCTCCCTGCGGGAGCACCTTCCCCCTTTTCACACATTAAAACTGAGATGGTCACCTTTCAGAGCATTTTGTTATAAGTGAAAATAGGTGCCCTGTGCAAATAATTTGCAGAACCAGGGCTACAGCCAATATTTTTCCAGTCTCACTGTAACCTTAACTGCAACACACAATATTGGCCCGCTCCCAGGAACTGTCAGTGGGAAGCAGCATACAGCAACAGGCCACCCACTTACTGTTTTCTTAGAGAAAGTTTGCCAGGAGTGATATGCAGCTTGCACCACCTTCCTGAAACATTTCCACACTCCCCAAGCCTGCGCAGGTCTGCTCCTACCAGCACCTCCCATTTCAAACTGCCGTGCTCCACCTCCTTCCACACAGCCCAATCTTCTCCTCCAATTGCTTCCTTTTTCTTCATCACCTTTTCCTGGCTCTGCGCCTCTCTTCACGCTGTTCCTACCGCCTGGGACAACCTCTGATTAATGTTCAGCACACAACCTCCTCCACAGAGCAGACCACACCCAGCATGCTCTGTTTCTCTTATGGGCATCATTCTGTCTCGTGCCTTCCACCTTTCCAAAGAGGAGGCTCCAACTTGCTCAACAGTGAACAGCACTCTTTGTTTCTTCAAAGCTTCATGACAGTTTGTGAGTGTGCCACTCTGCATGTACCACCAGAGCTTTGCATGCAAGCAGTCAATGGGACAGTTTTTCACAAAATTAGCTACTGTCATCTTTAAACGAACGGCAAAGTACAGCATCAACCCAGAGCCACACTGTGCTTTAAGGGGTTTTGTGTACCTTTTCATAGCTATTGATAAATACCATCACATCACCTGGTAACTACTTGAGAAGTGCTATGATACAATTTTTTTTCTCCCATTATGCCAGAAGTCACTAATAAGTGGAAATATCCTCATAGCTCTGCAGTGAAGGAATGAATAACACACTGGCAAGTAAGTCACTTTTGTGATCTGTTGCTGTATATTTTTTGTCAGCCTTTTTTTTCATTTTAATTTATAGGTAAGTTACTCAATTAGCTTGGTTTGGTACCTTATGCCATATATCTATCACAGTATTTTGTAAAATCCATATCCAGGAATCATTGTCATTGATAATGGAACATCTAAAATAAACTTAGAACAGAAGAACAGTTTCTTTTAGTAATTGAAAAAGAACAAATACGGCATAATTTTTAGCTTAGATGGCTTTATACATATATTTGACCCTTTGGGGCAAAATTTAACTTTGCTTGTTTGAGAAAAGGTAAGCTAAAATGGGAAACAGTTGGGTGACTTCTCAGTGTATTACATTCACTTTTCTCAAGACCAGCAATACTCCCACCATTACACTGTTTCTGTATTAAAATCTAATTCTGAAAGTTTGACAAAGTACATGTTTAACACAGGTCAGCAGTATATTGACAGGATGTTAATTTTAAATTGTGTCAGCATTTCCTGTCTTGAGTGTTAATGTCAATTAGCACCTTGCTGCATAACCTCCAAGTCCTCCCTTATTACCGGAAAGTGGCAAAGCAACAGCAAAAGCACTTCTATTCAAAACACCACTCACTATCAGCCAAACAAAGAGCTGTCATAACAAAACCAGCGAGGTGAAAGTGCCTAAGCTGCTATGGATTTGAGGTTAGAAGCCTTAGTCTTTTTCCTTATTCCTCATATTAAAAGTATAAGTGTGTCAACTTGGAGTGAAAGGCTAATTACTTTTAGGCTCTTTGAAAAGTGTGTTACCATTCAAAAATCTCTAAGCCTGACATAAAGCCCTTGGCTTTAGATTGTGCAGTGTTTAGCTCACTGTAGGTCATCCATTAGTATCCTTAACACACTCTGAAATGTACAGTCTTATTCTGGGAAACGGGAGCATTTCTGCACACCTGAATTTTTTGGCATTTCATACGTGATGCGGAAAGCGCAAGTTCCAGTCTTTAGCATCTCAGTGACACCTCACTCCCGGGTGCCCAGTGAATAAGCCTGGTGACTTTGTACATGTGTTTTTAAACCACTGTATAAGGACACCTTTATAAATGGCACAAAATACACAGCCTACTCTATCCTTTGACAGCAGTTCACAATATAAATGTGTATAAGAAAGTCTAGATGTATACCCATCTAGGCCTGGTACCCTTTCTTTCATTTATCTTCTCTGTTGAATTCAACAGTGTAGGCACCTAGGGTAAAAAAATTTGACTTAAGTGAAGCAAAAGCTCTTCCATGATGTCACCAACCTCAATGCCTGTCTTTCCCAGAATATAGATATGTTCCCAGAACCGTAATACGAATCTCAGAACATTTAGCCTAAATTCTGAAGAAAACTAACTGGTGTTATAGACATGAAAAATAAATTTTAATGGAAAATAGAAAATGTTACAGTCTTTTCCATCAGCTCTAATCCCAGACCTTGCTGCTTGTTAAGACCAAAAACAAAAAAAAAAAGACAAGGATTTTCATCAACAATTCAATGTAAAGCCTAGTGCTGTTGAAGTCAATTAATGTTCAGATTTTGAACAACAGCTGTTTACCTTTAAATTTGACCTTGTCCACTTTTTCAATTTTTATGTATAACTAGCCGATCCTTACAGAGAAATATTTTGGAAAGCACATTACCGTTCATCTTAAGCATGAGTAAAAATAGGAATGAGAGAGAAGCATCTTACAAAATTATAAAGGATTAAAATGCATTATTTCCATGCAAGTTAAAAGCTCAATGGGCTTTAGCATTAGCATTCTACAGTGAGCTACACACTGCTGCACCAAAACGTAGTTATTTCATACTGAATTGTGCATGGCTGCTCACGGAGGTGAAGAGGGGCTTACTGTGGGTGTGAATATTATCCCCTGTGCCCCAGGTGAGCACAGTCAGTGCTGGCAGTGAAACCATACCAGCACTTACTCCTGCAGCTCAGGCACTGTGTGTGGAAACCAGTTGTTCAAAGTATGAAATGCATTTTCATACTCGCCCCCAGCAAGCACCGTGTTGCTTCGGTTCCTGCCTTTGCTCCCCTGGGCAGCAGCTCAAGGTGTGGCCGGCATCACGCAGTAAATCTCCTGCTCTTGAGATCTGGTGTAGAGATGACACAGGCATTATGCACAGACATTGCACTGGGTGCCTATGCCCTGCCAGATTCTAAACAAATTGGCCAAACAAATTAATGCCACACACCCTAAATTGGCTGAACAAATTAATGCAACACGCCCTTTGCACAAGGGTGTCTTTGAAGGCCAAAGACCATGCGTGTTACAGCAAGATGCATTCTACCAAACAGGGTGTTTCAAACAAATCTGTTTTGAGAGAAGAGAAACAGTGTATTGCAGTTTCAAGTTAGAGCAGGGCTTTCACACAAGAGCTTTTCAGACACCAACACTCTGTGTTGACATTTAATTACTAAACTCTTAAAACAAATAATTTGTATGAGCAAATACTCCTCAATCATTTCATAATAATGCAACTAGTGTTTCTTGGCAGTTAGAACAAAACCAGAAACATGTTGAAATCACACACACAGTGCCTTGTTCTGACATGGGAAGAGGTGCCAGATAGAGCAGTGTGAACCCTCCAGGCTGTGGGAGCTGATGGGATTCAGGAATTGAGTGCTGCAGTTTTGTTCCCAGGGGCTGGCAGCAAATCAGTCCCAGCAGGTTCATTTGGAGGTTGGAGTTTACTGAATTTCATTCTCCAAATAACCCTCCCTCCTGCTGCTGAAGGTCCTTTCTTCCACCAAGCCCCAAACCTTCCAGCAGAGGATTAAGGGAGTGTGCATTCTTGAGGCTTGTTGGGCAAGAGAGGTTGCTGGAAAGGCAAGAGCCTGGCAGAGGAACGAAGATATGTGCTTTCTGTTGCTCTCTATATGCCATGTACCCTAATCAATGGAACATTTCCTTCCACCTATCTTTCAGTGTGATCTATTGCAACATTTGTACATCTCTGCTACTAAGCAGCTAAGCTCAAAGCCCATTCCAACCAACATGTAAAACCCACACCTTCGGTTTCTCATTTACTCTATCAAAAGGTCTGAATCAGGGCAGCAGAAAATACTGGAATGGTGATGGTCTTCTTTAAGTCCTTCTTTTTCTCATGTTGCCCTCATTTTGTCATCAAGCTCTTCAGGACAATGTCTAAGATTTCTCAAGAGATTTTTCATCCAGCAGCAATATTGCTCTCCTAATACGTGGTTCCACATTCAAGACTATCTGCTTACCTATGCAGTGTCCTCTGTACCTGGGTCTTTCATGAAGAGTGATGTTAAAAGGACATTAAAAGAAATAAATAACTTTCTGATGAGATTTAAAACATTTAGAGATTTAATAAAGATTTAGAGATTAAAGCTGCAGTAAATAGCTTTGCAAGTAGAAATCACAACTTTGGCTTGCTGCGTTTCTCCAGGTCCAAGCCTCATTAATATGTTACTATACATCATCTGCTAGCTAAAAGATCTCTGAAATATAAGTGGTGGGTTTTGGTGGTTTGGGTGCTTTTTAAAGAGTCAGGAGTTCCCAAATTTAATGTGAAATAGCTTTCGGTTTGCGTTGTGACACTGAGAACAACTAGGAACCCTCCTTCCTCATTTTCCTTCCCTCCTTGCACTTCCACCTGCCTACTCCAAGTCTTCCCTTTACTCACTTCTATACTCTAATCTCCTTACAACTTTCTCTCCTTCACACAGTAATCCTGCCACTCCCCAGGCATCTTCTTTCATGTGCATATCCACTGACACATCCCCCCTCCATCACTGGAGTGTATCCCTCCCTCCTGTTTCTATGTATCTGTCCTGCTGCTCTCAAGTAAAATTAGTGAATTAGAGTGGAAACTTGAGAGACAACCCATTTAAACAACCAGTTGAAGCAGAAGACTGTTTTCAGTGTGAAGGACCTGGCCTAAGTTTAATGCCCAGACTTTCCTTACAAAGGTTATACTGGAGAAGGTTTCTTTGTGGACACTTCACCTAAAGTGCCTTCTTGGCCAATAATACTTTAATAATATTCCAAGTTTGTATTAGTTGTCTCAGGCTCACCATGCCTTCAGTTAGTGGACTTCTTAAACTCTAAGATTGTGCCAGCATCTTGCCCTCCTCTCTAATTAGGAGCCACCTATTGTGTTCCATTTTTCTCTCTGAAAATTGCTGCTGCAGCCTTGCTATCAGCTCAGTATCGTGCCATTAGTCAGAAGGGCAAATGTGTGGTGTCCTTGACATGTCAGCTAGAAACGTCTGGCCCCTTTTCTCTCTAGGGAGCCAGCCTATAAGCTCTGTAATGCATTTAACCTCTATCACCTCAGGGAGTAAGAGTCTCCACAAGCAGTTTGCTGCTGCCCCACCCCTAAGCTAACTCATTTACCTTATTTTTCCTTACAATGTTGAATAAATTACACTCCACCCTTTAAAAGTTATTATGGTTAGTATATGACTTGCTAAAGAGTTGTTTATAATTCCTGTAACTCTAAATTATAGCTTTAATCTCATAACACAGAACATTAATAAACATGGCAAAGCACTTTGAATTAATAGCCTAACTTGTATTCACATATTTAGACACGCTTATATTTGCATACTTCTTTTAGCATATTACAACACATAGGCCAGATTCTGATCTCCATGTTAAAGGAGAATGAAAAAAATGAGAAAAATAAAAAACAAGACAGAGAATAAACATTATAGGCCATCAAAAGAAGTATAATGCTTTGTTAAAATTACTAATTTCTATTGCAAAACACTGAACAGCTGGCTTTCACAACACATCCATAAGCAAGAATTTGATCTGAGTTTCTGTTTAGTTTTCATTTGGATGGGCTGATCTTTAAAGACAAGTGTATTCTTTCTGCAGTCCTCAAAGGTCTATTAAATTTGATAAAGGCCAT
The DNA here is from genome assembly GCF_031753505.1 of Anomalospiza imberbis. NCBI lineage: Eukaryota > Metazoa > Chordata > Aves > Passeriformes > Viduidae > Anomalospiza > Anomalospiza imberbis. The sequence continues at coordinate 10,734,258 of NC_089692.1, read as the reverse complement.
ATCCCTTGGCTGTTGATAGTTGGTTCAATAATGAATCCAGCTGCTTAAATGTGAATGTTTAAAGGAAGACCAATTCTTCAGGCAAAAGATGTGCAAGAGCCAGTGCTGCACAAATATTTGGAAATTCCTTGTAAAATTAATGCCCATTTTTATGGGAATTAACTTTAATTTTATTAACTTTTCACATATTTTTTGTATATTTGTTTTATCAAATATTCAAAGTGCAAACCAGGAATGTTCACCCTAGCATGAAAAATTATGAGGACCCATAGAAAACACATTCCAAGATTGCAAACCCAAGAGCTCACAACTAGAAAATGTTATTATTCTTGACAGGGAATTTCTACACATAAACCAAAAACTATGAAGTGTCATGAGATTTTCCTTAATTGAGTTATGCCTGAGAGAAATGACAGTTGTAGCCATTTGGAAACCACAAGTTTGAAAATGAATGTGTTTAAAAGCAAAACAAAACACAAGATTAAAAAGGCAGCCCAATAATCTTGAAATTTCCTGAATTATTCACAGCATCGAATAATTTTCATAAATACAATAAGGAATGCAAGAGCTTATGATTCTGGACGATGGAAACCACAGTCCTGCCACAAGCCAGGCCACATCTCCTTTATTAAAGCCAACCCTGGAGTCTCGGCTGCATATTCGTTGGTAGCGCCCATGTGCGTGGCCCCCTTTGCAGCACTAAACCCTCATTTCAAAGGTTTGGAGCCAAGCGGGTCAACTTCTTACTGAGCAGCACTCCACACATTTCTCAGAGGCATCACCACCTGGGGAAGTAACTTTATTTCTTGCTATGACTAAAGAGATAAATATTTCTGGATCTACCTATGCAAAGACTTTTTTTTTTTTTTTTTTTTTTTTTTGTGAAGAGAGAAGTAATATTTCATGGTTTTCACTGCATCATCTTGGATTTTGTTGCTTCACCTTTGTTAAAATGTTTTGAGCCCTGTAGCTAAGTGACCCTAAATAAAAACATTTCAACAAAGGGAATTGCTGTTAGTGGAGAAAAGCCTGAAACATTAAATCTTCAGAGTCAGAAGACACACAGAAAAGAATTGCAGCTTTAATTTTTTGGAAAGTTGGTAACTAAATTCTTCATTTTAGTGTATTTGTATGGAGAGAAGGACTCCTAGTTACTGCTTTTACATGCTGTTACTGGCAATACTAATGTAAATTTTAAACTAAACTCAGTACAATTTAGTAATTAAATCAACTCCACCCAATTCACACAATAGTGTATATTAACTGCTATCTGACTTGGAAAGATCAGTAAATTAATAAACTACATTTGAAAGGAAAAAGAGGTGACGTGCTCTGAAAACATTATTGACAGTCCTAGGATAAGGATCTGAATCAGATCTTACTTTAAAGCATTTGGCCTCAGGAGGGAGGGTTTAGCAGTTGAAACTCATCCTATTCCATCAGATAGATTAGTCCTGGGCACAGGAGTCTTTTACAGCCACTGTGAGAATATATTAGCTACAACCTGCTACTGGGAAATGGCCACAAGGAGCTGGAAGCACCTGTGTTTATGCCCATGACCAGTTACGGGGATCTTGGAACATCCTCCAGCCACACATTTGCTGTCTCACTGCAGACCACAGTCACTGGAGGCAATGAATCGATTCTTCTAAATGCAGACAGCAAAGGTGAGAGAGGAACTCTCTTCAGCCCAAGGGAGGCTTCAGTACACAGGCAAGGCCAGACAACTTCCAGGAGAACAAAGGGATGAACTAGAGATTTGGAAATAGTGGTAAAAAACCCAACAGTGTAAAAAGGGAATGCTTTTAGGGACAAATAATAGTAATAACTTTGTAGTGAAGTGCAAACATGTCAGCTGACAGTGACCTGGGCATATTTATCTTTCATAAGATGGCAAGCAAGCTTGCTGATGTGGACATAAAAAGCAAAACAAAATCCTAGAATATGAGTCAAAGCATGTCAGCCCTGGAAAAATGGGCCAAGTCTCTGTACCACATGGCCTGGAGAACTGGGTATGGATCTCCCCACCTAGGGCATCAGAATTAAGGCAAATTCAAACTGAAACAGGAGTAGAAAAAAGGAAAGTAGGAAGTTCAGGGGCATGAAGAACATGTTCTATGACAGCAGGCTAAAAGCCCACAGCTCAGCTAGGAAAAAGAAGGCTGCCATCTAATTGGTAAATATGTACTGTATGCTGCATGCAAACACCCAAAGTATAGAGCAACTATCCTTCATGTCAAGTAAAAAAGGGGAATAAATGACCCGGGGTTGGGAAAGCCAAGAATGATAATTTCCCAGAACAGCCAAGAGGAACAGCACAGCACATATTTGAAAAAAGAATAGTGGATGTTCAAAGTTGGATGAAGCAAGTTGTTATCAAAACTGTGCAGCCCATCAGGAACTACATGAACTACAAGACCATTTGGGAAAGTCTGGTGCACTCATGGAGAAGGAAATAGAGCTTGGCTTGGAAAAGGGCATCAGGGCAAGTGGCACAGCTGGTGAATTAAAGATTTTTTCCTTCTCCCAAGCTGGTGGGTTCAGTTTTGTAACCCCCAAACAGCAGCACTAAGATGTTAATTAACAGCATCCTTTTAGGGTGTCAGAAATAAGGATATGACATATTCCAGTTTTAATGTCCTTACTAAGGTAAGATTCACACAAATATTCTGATTATCAGCTTTCATTTAAAAATAAAATAAAAGGAACGTCTCAAATGCTGAAATGGCCAGTAAATGAACCCTACTTCCCCAGTTTTCTTTTTCCAATTGCTATGAAGTGCTATTAAGTTGGTTTACAACACTGGGCAAAAGATATTTTCTGCTTAACAAGGAAATACCTAATAACTGGTCATAAGGTAAATGACATTAACCAGTGGGCCATTTGGCTCTAAATGATCATAACCCAGAGGACTTTAACTGCATCAGCCTCTGCTCTTGAAGAGGTTTTCATTTCAGGAGTGATTCAGTGCTAAAATATTATACTTAGAATGGAAGAGTACATTGGGTGTAAATTTGGACCCCAGTGAGCTACTAGAAAAACCTTTGTGCACGCTATTCATCACTGTGGGAAGACTCAGGACACCCTGGTTCAATTTCCATGCTATGCATTGGAACATTCTTTGGACACTGTGGACAAAGGAGGGCTCAATCTCAGAAGCTGAAATCCCTACAGCCAAGACTGAGGGCAGAGAATGGCAATTCTGCAGACTAAAAGCAAAGCAGAAGATAACAATTGAGAAACAAGAGGTCCGCATGTGGAATTACTTAGCTAGTAATGGCAAGAGTCCAGTGGAAATAAAGACCCAACAACACCTTGTTTTGAAAACAAAATATATTTTTAAAAACCTACTAAAATCAGTTTTCTTTCTGAACTTCAGAATAACTTTCTGAAGTTATTTTCAGTTTTGAGCAAAGATAATTTCAAACACTGAAAAATGTGCCTAGCACATCTATCAATGCAGTTTGCATTGGTAGAAGTTTGCTGCTAACTGCCTCCAGAGGGTTTGAACAATTCACTATATTTAAACAAGATCTGGATGCTTTAAAACTTCTGTAGGTAAAGAAAATATTTCTCAGGTAGTGGTTCTGATTCAGATCTCAGTTCCTTCAAATCCCTGTTCTCAATCTATCTTATTTCTCTACCAGCTGCTTAGATAATTTAGGATTAAATAGCAATATATTAAGGAAATAATAAGAAAGAAAACTACAACTATTTTAAGCTCACATAGCTCTTAGAGAGTTTCAACTTTACTTTGCTAGTAAATGCCACTGAAAAGCAGAAGGAAACTGTATTTCTGTGTTGCATCACAGTCATCTAAACTCTTCCCTGCCAGCTCTGCTCAGCCTGTACAGTATAAGCCACAACTGTTTAATTATCATGTGTTCTGCCAAAGGTGCAGCCAAGGCTGTTTATAAGGAAACTGAGACAGTAAGCCAAATTTCATTTGCAGATCAGACACGCCTGCTAGCAAGCAAAGCCAAGTTTTAGGTACAGATGAGATCAGTAGTTCTGTCCTCCAGGGAAGGTGGCTGCACCTCAAAAATTAATGAGTAATTTTTCAAATTGATGTGAGGTAAACTAGTTATTTTCACAATTAAGTGCTTTACCAAGCATTTAGGAAATGGTAGTTTATCATTGGACAACCATTTCTGAGGTCCAACTGGAGAAGACACAATGCAAACCCAAGGTTATATCAAATCTGTGTAACCACTGTGTAAATACCACTGAGACAACATCTCTTTGCAGGGCAGGGAGAGGACATTCCATATTATAAAGGCACTGGAACCCAAGCTGAGTAGTTTTCCTGACCATAGTAAATGATTTTGCTTGCTTGCTATAAAGCTGACCTTTAAATTACAAATTGTCCTAATAATTATTAGTTATTTTCCTTCTGACTCTTACACAGGTTTATGATAATAATCAATACTTCCCTGTTCCACTGATGAGGAAATGATGAGTCAACACAGGAGACTGGCCTTGCTACTAACCGCAGAGCCAGCAACTACGTGCTAGTCCACTTCTGTTCTCCTAGCCCAGCTCCAAGAGAGCTCCTTCTTTCCCTCCGCTCTCTGAGGGCCATCCATGACAAACTTTCCTAAGCAAAAGCATCCTTGTCAGGATGACTGTGGCTTTTCTTGTGATAATAAGATATGTAATAATAGATAGACTTGACAAACTGAACTCACAGCATGCTGTTGGGGTTTAGGTAAGGTTTTATTCCTCAGCCAGCCTTATTGTGTTCTACCAGATAATCAGTGCTTAAATACTGGATGATCCTGTAATCCTAATGTAAAGTTCCCTTTAAGGCCAGAGGTAACTTTGCCTGTAAAAGATCTGCACTTTTGCCCACAGATAGACATTTTAATTAATTCCTATCAGTTTTCACAAACATCATCACACACCAGCATCTCAAAGCATTAACTTCTAGCAGCTACTTGTGAGCAGCTTCATACAATGCAACCCACAGCATGCTTCTTACTCATGTCCAGGACAGACATACAGAATGCCTTGCTGCATTTCCTGCAATTACAGGTGGGTCCATACTGGAAACCAGTGGAAGTAAATCTACTCCTGCAACAGTGTAAATACCAGCTCTGTTATTAGTGTTTCCTGTGCTGTTTATAAAAGGAAAATTATTGTTGTGTTTTGTTTGTATTTTATTTTGATCATCTATATAGCGAAAAAAATACAAAGTTTAAACTGACGTGATTTGGAGTACACTCAGTTTCAGGTTAAAAAGCCCAAACACATAAAAAACAAATGCAACCCTGGCAACAGAAATGAAAGGCCAGCTATCCCTGTTATGCTGAAGACATCCACTTTTATTACATTACATATGATACAAGTCCTAGCTGTCAAAATCCTCAGGAGCACCTAAACAGATAATAAACAATCAGTAAAAGACTTATGGCTACATGTTTTTCATAGTATTGAAAATCACCTGGGAACCATATTTTAATGGAAAATACAGCTTGATGGAGACAAGCTTCATAGATTTATGAAGAAAGTGCAGCACAAATCAAACGGAGGGTTTAGCTTTCCGAAATGATATGGAGGTGCTAGAAAATAGCACCAAAAAAAAAAAACCCCAAAAAAAAAAAAAAAGAAGTAAGAAAGGACAAAGAAGGGCAAGCAAAAAGGAAGGAAAGAAGTGCTCCTCTAATGATTTATGCTGTAGAGGAGGAATATGCCTACTAGTGATCCTGTTACCTTTACTGCTCTTTGTGATTGTTATTCTTCCCCTAAGAGAGGCGGTCATGTTACACACTGACAGAAAGTTACACCTCTTCATGTGATTTGTCCACTTAAAACAACATTTATCATGTTGCCAGTTTATAAATCATTTAGGCCAACTAGATTAAGGCTATAGGAAGCCAGCACCCCTAACTGATCCTCATGCCAGATAATTCAGAGACCTGCATTTGTTTACACTAAACCTTATCAGCCAAAATAGTAGAGTCTGGTGCCAGCTGAACTCTGGTTCCTTCATCTGAGTGAGAACATGGGGCGAGGGGCAGTTTTAACACATTGAGAGATAGGCTCCCGCTTTGAAGGAAAATGTACCTACATCAATCCACACCATGCCAGTGTCCTGCAAGGCTTCATTAACATGGACAGCTCTTCCTCTACGCTTTGGAGGAGCAGAGTCTCTCCACAGAAATAGGAGACAAGCTGAAGACGTTGAAGGTTAGCTCACATATTTTATCTATTTTGTACATAAGCATGTAGAAAATGTCCATTTTTAACCTATGAAAGTATGTTGTCCCCTTGTTGAATTGAAGACACAACCCCCCAATGCAACAGTGCATTTTGTTTTGTGTTGAGCATAGATTCCAGTAAACTGAAATAGTCTAACTTGAAATTGGCCTTTAGTCCTATTAAAACTCTTTGGACACTAAGAGGAGGCTGAAATACCAGCCTGGACATATGATCCAGCCTGCAGCATTGGCTACAGTTACCAGCTCACAGAAACCTTCTCAGACGCGCATGCAACACAACAGCTCATACACTGAATGCAGGTCCCAGCTAAAAGTGGGATTTTAATTTCTCTTTGAATAAAGTCTCCAAGTCCACACTTCTTATGGTGCTAGAAGATAAAAAATAAAATTTAAAAAGCTAAACATTAAAAAAGAATGAGCTTTGAATCTAGAGGATTTCAAATTAATTGAGAAGGAATTAATAACTTAGGTTTGATGATATTTACGTATGAGATGTAAATACGTCTAGTGCAAGGAAAGAGGAGCTACAGGGAAAATCTTTGCCCTAGAGGTGACTTTTTTAAATCCATAAGGAAAGCTACACTAGTCTGGGCAAAATAACAGCCAGCTAAAGCTCTTCTGTGAGATCTGGAGGGATGAAGCTCTTCAGTGTTTTGTGATTGTTGCAAACCCTTAGGCAAGCAAATTATTCTAAATCCAAAGTACGGGAACACTATCACCCTATTCACTTGAGATGATCCAGGATACAGACTTAGCACACCATACCCTTCTCCACACAGCATCATAGGGCTCACTTCTGGTTTTAATTAAAGGCACAAGGACGAATGCATCAGATTAAGACATGAAATAGGTCTTTCCATGAAGCTGATGCATAGCTGCCTTTGACACATCGTCCTGAAACAAAAAGTAAGCTATGCCTTGCCACAATCACTTTCGAAATGACAATCATCATGATTGCTCTTCCTTCTGTACCTAATTGATTTGAATTCCTCCATTGGTTTGCTCTCTTTTCCCCCTTTGGCATCTTCTAAATTCCAGGTGTGGAAGTCAATGCTATGCTCTTCTTGACAACACCTAAAATTCCCAACACTTATTGTTAACGTGCACTTTGCCAAGGAGTTTTTCAAAGATATGGTGATTATTTTCTGAGGAGATGGCCATACAAAGATACTTGTCTGCCTCTGACAGCCTATCTTGGACAGGGACTAATATTTTAACGCTGAGAAAGGTTAAAAAGAAGCTGGAAATACACAACTGATTTTTCCAAACCGGCTACTGATTTAGGAGCAACCAGCTCATGATGCCCTGAGTCTGTTTTTCAGAAGTGCTCAATGCCTTTACATATCTTAAATAATATTGACTAATGACATGGGGATTTGGATATTTATTGTTTGGGTTAAGCTGAAATGAGAGCTATCCATAAAAATGAACAGAATAGTAATGAATGAAGAAAGCTAACTCACTTCTCTGAAGAGTGTAAGAAACCCAAACAGCTTCATAAGAAAACTTCCCTTCAGTGAGAATGACATTGAAGGTGCTGGTCTGAGACCTCCAACACCCTAAAAGTTCAGCAAAGGTCTGTCTGCATCACCACAGAGAGAGAAGTGACCAGTCATCAAAAAACATCATGCATAAAGTGTTCAATGTTTGAACATTTTCAACAGATCCTGTTAAAAGCAAACTGGATTTTAGGAGATGGATGCCTGGTCACTGTATATTACTGGTGATGGACTGTTAAGAAAGCTTCTGGCAGAATGAATTGAAGCAGACAGGTGAGGACCTGATCTGACATGAATGGAAACCCACTCATGGTTCTAGGGGTGAATGTACATCTGATACAGGAAAGGAGATACTGACACAAGGATAGGGACACAAGTACAGTTCCTCTCCAGTAATGACCCTGAGCACTCACATGCCAGACAACAACAGGAGCCGCTGAACACCAGTTCCTCCAAAACCTAATTTGGAAACATGAAATATACAGGTTTCCAGATTCAGAACCTTTGTCTTCAATTGTTATTTGATTTTTCAGGCTATGATCCTCTATATTTATGCAGACCATACAAATACCAGAAGACAAGAACAAGCCCCTGCACAGCATCTGATAAAATTGCCCCAGACAGTGGGAGAAGCCATGTCTAGGGAAGACTTTCTAGGTGTATGTGACAAAAAAACCCAAACCAAACCAAAACCAACCAACCAAAAAAAAAAAAAAAAAAAAAAAAAAAAAAAAAAAAAACAAAAAACCCGCCTGCTAAAACAGCTTGTAGGATTTTTACAATGTAGGAAAAAAAACCCTACAGTTCTAATAAGTTTTATATCAAATGCAGAACTTTCAAATTTAGAAACCGCTGAATTTAACACATCACTGAAGAACCTCTTGAGCACTAAAGATTTAATGGCACTTTTGACCAGAGCTAGAGCACACAGCAGTTTCCACAATGGGAACTTCATTCTCCTTATTGAACTCCCTCATTGCTCTCCCACAGCACAAGGTACTTCCTCTCATTGCATACCCAGAACACTGCTTGGAGCCAGTGTCTGTGGTCCAGTGTGCCACAGCCCAGCCCAGAGGGGCTGCCCTTCATCTGTACAAACTTGGAGTTCTGGCTACACCTTTGAAGCACACAATACAAGTTTTTAAAGTATAAATGAGAGAGAGAAAAGAGAGAGGGCTCAAATGATCAGTACAAGAGCATAATGGAATAACTTTTTTTCCTCCCCCAGGAGAAATCACTGAATTTCTTTTCACAAAGGATTCATGCAATAAGTTACTTAAATAGATGCACTACCTAAGATGTTTAACATTAATTTAAAGTCAGCATAACTCCACTGGCTTCATTTATGCTTCTCTGTACTTATACCAGCTATGGACAGAATTTAACACAGGAGTTTAATAGCTCAAATTCATTTCAAAGAAATGCCAGTATAAACCACCTGCCAGATGCTTAGTCTGCAGGTCTGTTTATGGTTTTCTCTAGCCTCTTGCCTCTCTTCATTACACTCCTACTGAGCTTTTTCTTTCATATGGGAGCTATTCCTGAACACTGAAATACAATGATTTACAAAACCTCCATCCTCTTATACTCAGTCCAGGACTTGATTCTGGATTGAAGGAAAGCCCCTCCTTAAGACAACAATTGTTACAGCAAAAACAAATGACCAACAGCAAACACAATTGCAAGTGAAAGGGGAAGGCCCCTTTCTCCTGCCATGACTATTTGTGGCCTGACACTGGTCCCTGAACCCAAGTGTGTGTCTGACCCTCCTGCAGTTGTGTCTGCAGAGAGCCTGGGCCCTTGGCCTGTGGCTGGAAGCAGATAGAAGTCACTCATCACAGCAAATCCCAAAATCGACGGTTTGTTCTCCTCTGCTCCCTGCAGCACCATGACCCAGGGAAAGGGATGCCAAAATCAAATTATTTCTGGTCAGACCCACTACTAAAAGACATGGTGCATCAGACAGCAGTGACAGTGCTCAGAGAGATGGAATGTGATCAGCAGCACATGAGAGCTTGTGTATGAGAGCACAACTTTCCAAATTTTGATTTATCATGTAATACAAAAGATTTCTTGTGAAACCTTTTCCATATGCAATAATTTCCCAAGAGAAATTAGTTCTATTAATGGAGACCTTTAAAAAACAAGACTTAGAAAAGCTCTAGGGAATATATATACACTATAGGGAAAATTCCTGCTTGGGAATAGCCATTATTGGGTGACCTCCCAGGTCTTTACCAGTTTCAATTGCATTACTTTTAAAAGCTTGGTACTGAAATGCTGCACAAAGTGACATGAGTTTTTCTACTCATAACTAAGGTAGAAAAAGTACTTTGCAACAGAGTTAAACAGACTTCACAGAACAAGAAAAAGAGTTTCTTTGTTTCATCTTATTTACTAGGAAGTCACTGCTGCTTGGTTTAACAATTGACAAGCCTTCTCAGGTGATGGGAGGAATGAAAAATGTGAGCAGTTAAGAACCCCTGATCACTGAGAAGATATTTGAGACAGAGAGCTCAATTAACTACTAGCTAAGAGGCAGAGGAGAATATCACTGCTTTTTGCCACTGTGTTTCAGCATAGCAAAGATACACACAAGATCCAATCTTGCATCTGGATCTGAATTTCAGCAGCCACAGCTGGGTAGGAGTTGACATTTAATTTGTCAAGGGTTTTTTTGTAATTGGTTAATACTAATACACACCATAATCCTCAACCTGCCTTAACTGAACTTACATTTCCAAGAATGTCACACAGTTTAAAACTACTGCAGCTACTGTTTCTCTGCTGAAAGAAATGCACACCAAAAATATCATTGTAAAATACTGATTCATAACTACATCCTACCTATACATGTCCCCAGCAAACATATGAATTTTGTTTTAGCCCTTTCAGGATCAAAGTACACCAGAGCAGATTGTATCTGTTACAGCAAAAAGACAGGGAAGAAATCCTTCTGGCCTTGCTCTCTTGGGAATGGAAGGAGCCCACTCATCTCCACAACACCAGCAGGAATTGAAGAAAATTAATTCCTTTGATTACTCAGAAAAAAATTCCCTTGGGTCTCTAAGTCTGTGCCTGCACCCAGCATCTGTACCTGAAAATTTGCTGGACAGGGAGTATTGGCTGTAGATCCTATTGCAATCAAGCCAGGAAGGCTCAGTAGAATTCAGATTAGAGTTTGAACCTTTCCCTCAAATCCTGAATTCTAGGTCTGAATATCTGGGTTGGGTGCATGTCTATTCCAAAAATATCAGCATGAATAAGATGAAAATGAGTGTTTATCCCTCTTTAATAACAATTATTTGAACAACCTGAATGTAAATGGACTTTAAATTCACTCCTGCAACTTAAAACACTCTTCCAACCTCTTCAATTTGCCCTCCCAAAATATCAAAGCCTTCTATCTATTTTAGGACTCCTGGAGATGTGAGTGCTGATCATGACCAGATCAGCCAGAGGGCAGAAATAAGTCGTGGAGAAGAGCAAAAAGTCTTTCAATAATTAATTCAAATACAGCCTAAATGTAAACTGTAGTGAAGATTTCTACTAGGGAAGAAAGAACCCAAAGAACAGAAAAATCACAAAAAATTTTAGTAAGTTAATACTCCACGGTTACTCTTCCATACACAAAATCAGAAAAATATATACTTTTTTGATCATTCCAAAGTTTGTTACTGCTCATTTCAAAGGAAATAGTGTTGGTTGGTTATTAAGACTAACAATCACCAAAATTTGAAAATATCTGAAAACTAGGTTTCTAGCTGAAATTCAACTTTTACCTTAATTCTGCACACCTAATAACACATTTAAATGTTTTATTGAAAATTAACCTCTGAAAAGTACAGTTTTATATCTGTAATAAGTTTTTGAAAAAAATCGTAAATTTACCTTAGAAGAAACACAAACAGCATTTTCTAGATTGGGCATCTCTTTAGCTCCTGACTCTGTTGAGCAGACTAGAATGCCACTGTGTCACTAAAATAGTCCCTTCACAGTTTTAGTCTCACCCCCACAAAGTCTTTTAAGATAACAATCAGTTAAAATGTGTGATAAGTATTTAAGTGAATTTAAATAGTCTTGTTAGTTTCTGTCCTTAATGAGAATTCAGTTAGCATCAATCTACGCAAGTTCACAGTTTTTTGTTCATCAACCCCAAATTACATAATTTGAGCCAACTAGGGATCAATATATGTTTATTTTCCCTTAGGATTTGCACCCGTTCTGCAGTGATGAAGGAGTCCCAAGATCATCAGAAGGGCTAAAATGTGGGTACTCCAAGAGAGCAAGAACAGCCCTCTACTACTAATTTTACTCATAGTCTCTTAGCACAGTCATACCCTCTGAAGTGAGAGGCACACGTGCACAATCTGGGAAGGCTTTCAGATTTCTCTTTAAGGAAATGAGGTTCCCATCGCTGGCTGCACTAAGGGCATTTCTGGGTTTCCACCAGGCCAGCAGCAGTGCTGAGTAGGGCTCTGAACACACACTTGGAGGTGGTGCAGTGTTCAGCCCTGTCCTGGAGGAGCTACAAAAGCTGTCATCACCATCCCCAGCGTGCTGAGCATCCAGATTTCCTAACCCTGCCGCGTCACATGTTTGTGCACTGCTCTACAGCAAAACCCATCACAGTCCTGGCCACGTGCAGCACAGCTCTGATCCAGGATGTCAGCTTTCAATTTCATTTTTTTAGGGAAAGTGTAACTCTTTTTGATAGCTATTTCAGCTATTTTGACTGTGAAAATCTTCTTCAAAATACGTATTCATTACATGTTCATTGCTAATGACAAAATCTAAAGAAAATCCAATATTTCCCAATAACTTCCATATAGTAGAAGTACTTGGACAATGTGCTAATGCTATAGTCTGAAATTGTTTTTCCTCCCTCAATTTTCAAAATTCTCATTAGTTCTTCTCTTGAGTGCCCAACTCTCCAGCTTTCCCTACCATAACTCTTATGAGATATTTCAACAAACCGGGAATATATTAAGTAAATAAATAATAAATTTAAAAATCCATAGGATCATATCAAACAAATTAGGGTAACTAGAAATCTTTGTACCTTAGGATTGTACCCTTGCTAACTAATGATGGAGACAGAAAGAACAAAGATCAATATGAGGGCTAAATTGAGAATATTACACGAGAACAAGAAAATCTCACCTGCTGAATTATTTAATTGACTTATATGAAGTTATAGACATTTGCACAGGTAAAGACTGCTTCACTTAGCTGAACTAGCAAAGACCATCACACCAAATGCAATGTCAAAATACAATATTCAGTGCATACTACATTTGCTTATGTCAGATTTGAGAATGTCTCCATTTCAAAATGTGAAGAAGATATCACTGAATTGTCAGGGTGTTGCAAACTCTTGCCACTTGTTCACAGTGGAGTGTTTGGGATTAAAACATTTCTTGTGAATAAATTAATGAAGTAATATAAAAATTGACAGCTCAGCTATAACATCTGCTCATCCATAAAAAAGTCACTCCACCCAGCTGAGTGGGTGAAGTAAATATTACAAGGTTGAATTAATGTAGGTACTGATGGAAATATGACCTTTTTAATCAGCATAATTTCAAAATAAATACCTAAGTAATAAAAATTAAAACACATATGCTATAATGAGTGGAGTGAGATGATCTGGATTAATCAGCCATGGCTGTACTCTTAAGTGGGCCTGCCCCATTAGTGCCTAATGTTCTTCCCTCCCACCTGCAACAAAACCCCTAGCCACTCACATAGAAATCTTGCTTATGCAAGAGCTTGTTGAGCCAGTATCCAAGTGTATTAGAAATGACCTGAAAATGTTCAGTCTAAATCAAGCCATTTCACTTTTCAACAAAGCTCTCACAAATGACACAACACATCAGGGGAACACCAAACATTTGAAAAATTACCTGAAAAGTATCTGAAGTGAAAAAGATCTCACCAAGAAATCTCAGCCTGCAACTAGCTCAGGACATAAATGCCAACTCAACAAAAAGAAGCATCAGCTGCACTTTAAATAGATTTCAAGACATCAGGAAAGTCCAAAAGCAAAACACCCCATCTTTACTGATATATGAAGGCAGAGGGAAAATTGGTAAGAACTCAGAATTTCAAATGTACAGGTGCCATGGGAAAACATAAGTGCTGTGCAACTGCAAGGCCTAGTTTAAGATTAAGTCAAATAAAATAAGAAAAACATGAAAAGACAAACACAGTGGTTTGTTGTGCATCCCTCTCCTTCAAAGGAGTGTTCTGTGAATCTGTCTGTTCACCTAAAGGTTACAGGTGTGAGGTGTAAATGTTGTTCTGACCCTTGTGCACAGAAACACCTTAATGATAACAACATTTCTCTGTCATAACCACATCAGAGCTGCAAATGTCCACGCATCTTACACCAGGGCTATTCACCTGCAGCTGCATTACAGTACAAATTGGTTGACCTATGTATGTAATTTTACTATCTTCCCATTCTCTCTTCTCACTGATACGCTCAGTGATTATTTCTTGTCTTTATCTTTTGTGCTTATTTGTTTGTTTATTTAAGTGGTAGCAGTGTGGTGACCATGACAAATAGCTTGGAGGATTCCAAACAGCTGTGTTTTTTCTCCTTTAGCAGCTTTATAGCAACTCTTTATCAGCAGCTTCTTCATTCCTGCACCTTGAGAACACTCCCATTGCTTTGGGGTTTTTCCTTCCACTGATACACGTGTATCACTCACCCCAACACTCCTCCAGTCCCTTGATGGGTCTGCTCAGGGACTGTCTGAGAGCACATATGCCAACAGGACTGGCTGCAGTGGCCTCATAAGGGCCACTCTCCATTCGTTTACAATTAACTCCTGGTGATGTGTTCTAAGAATGAAGTTCTGAGAAGACCACTCAAAGGAGTTCAGACAAGAAAACACCCTCTGCAAAGATGCTCCAAATGTCCTTAGAGACTGCTAACATAAATCTACATGCTGCTGTCAGGGAACTCCTACATTTTGGCTCTCCTAGGCATAAGTTTTTCCATGAGGGAAGTCCCTTGCCTCTCTAACTGACAGGAGGAGAAAAAAGACTACCAAACAACAATAACTAAACTTGTTCACAGGGCTGCTGTATTCAGAGAATAATGTGTGGGGGCAGGGGGAAAGCATTTTGGTTTAGTTTAAGACTGACTTTACTGATGACACTGAAGCAGCTACACAAGTTATGTTTAACACTGCAGCTTCATATGTATTCAGAAGCCAGCCTAAATTTAATATAGTGCATTTTCAAAGTTACTATACAGTGCATGTTTAGAACTCCAAATGGAAGCCATTCCCTTTGCCCATCATGTGACATAAACCTGTTAAATTAGAGATTTGTTTATATTCTGAGCGGGTAAGAAGAAAACAACACACCTTCTGCAGTTCAAGGATTGTATTTCTATAGTGGCATATGGTACATTTACACTCTGGTATCATATTTACATTTTTAACTCTTGTGCATTCTGCAAGTAGCAGGAGGAGTTATTCTGTTAGAGCCTTTTGGTAAAAAGAAGAGCATTTCTGCAGTGTTTAGACTTGTTTAGATCATCTTCCTAAATTCAGAAATCACAATTCATTTGCAAACAACTGTATTTCCCAAAATCTATATGCACTGGGGTTTTGTTGATAAGCAAAGTCTAAATAGCAGAACTCTAACTTCTGATTTTACAAATCCTCCTTTGAGCATAATATGGATTCCATCAAAAGCGTATTTAGCAACTACCTTTAGCCATGGCTAAGGTCTTCAGACAACTGCTCCATATAAGTGATAATGACAAGAAAACAAGTCTTCAATTCATACAATCGTAAACTGCTATCTTGGTCAGAATCCAAGGTTCCAGAGTGATGCTGAGCCACATCAGCGAGTGCATACAGATTATGGAAGAGAGGCAGCCTTGCCCTATGGAAGGCACCTCAGTTGTGTCTCACATGTATTCTTCACAATTCTTACAAGGGATGGTTCCAGCCCAGGAACAAACCAGTCTTGCTCCAAGGGTATTGTATGTAAAGATTAACAGTGTCAAATGGTGACAGCACAATCGTAAATTCCAAGCACACAAAAACTAAGATGTTAAATCCTATCTCTATAACTTCTGTTCCTCTCAATGTGAAATTCAGAAGGTGTTGAATGGAAGTGATCACAGAAAGTAGTAGCTTGATTGATAAAGTCCCTATCTGGTCATTTACGATCTGGCTGAAGGAGAAGCAGCTTTTGCCAGACAGAAAAGCAATTAATCTGCAAACAAGCCGAGGAACAGCAGGGCTGTGCATTGGAGTCTCAGGCTGCTGGGAGCTCATGAGAGGAGATAAGACTGCAGCCTGCTATTTATTGTACATTTTAATTAAGTGCTTGTTAACGGCAGTTATCTTAACAGTCATAAAATTACTGTTGTAATGCATTTTGTTTGAGAAAAAAAAAATGGAGGGAGCCGAAGGACTTTATGAAAGCAGTCACAGATTGCTTTCACTTTAAATCAAAGAATAAATTCTGAAGAGAAGGGATGTTGCAATGATCTAAGCCGAGCCACTAATGGTTATTTAATGTGGCCATCAGTGTTTGTAAGTCCCTAGCATACGGAACATACACAATAGCCTCCAAACCCTCTTTAACACTTATTTGAGATGACAGGAAAAATGAAACCGTTTGTGCTTTCAATGGAAAAGCAATCATTGGTACATTATATTCTGCTTGCCCTATCATGCTAATGCATGGTAAAAATGTCACCAAATGTATTTAAGGACCTGATGGAGTGTTGCTGTTTGATTCCTGTTACTGGGCTGATTAATAAAAATCTTCAATTTGTATGTAAATGCAGTGGGGTTTCATATCATCCGCATACCTGCACCTGGAGAAAATAATAAACTGAAGTTTAATGCAGCAATTATAAGCATTTATGGAACTCTTTAAAGAGGCTGCCTGCCTCCCCTGACCATCAAGATGAGATATTCACAGAGGAATATTACTGATGCTCAGACAAGCAGGGCTGCAGATGGTCCCCAGTGCAAATGCTGCCAATGCAGATTAACTCACTGACTCATACTCACTTTGGTACAACAATGTAAGCTACTTATTGTTAGACAAAAGTGTCATATTTTTCCCTACATCTGAAATAAAATCAAATTGAACTGTTCTTTGGAGTAGTGAGAAGGGTGGTAATTAACATTTCAAATGAGGACTTTTTGCATCATTTACACTTTTCCTGACATCACTTAATTCCCCTGTGCATATGTTCCCATGACAACATCATCACCACAGATAAAAATTGCATTGGTACAACAGAAACTCTTCAAGATATATGACAACAGCTGTTTGTTTATTTTTTAAGAATCTCTCTAATGATCTTCAGACTTTTAACCAGCGACCCCCTAATGGCTCATCCTTAAAAAAACAAAGTATGCAGCTATTTGCATCTTCACAGATGGATATTGGAAAGGGTTTGTGGTTTGGGTACTAATAGAATAATAAGTACCATGTATGGGATATGGTCATGTGGAGGAATACATTACAACATAAGCAGATACCAGCTTTGATGTATGCCCATGCACAGGCTCTGCTAACACAGCAATCCTTGATTAAGTGCATGCGACATAGATGTTCTTAGTTTGTTGTAACCATTTGCCAATTTGCATTTGCAAATTTCAGTGAATGTGCTCCAAATGAAAAACAAACATATTCAACTAAAATCCCTGTGAGACACTCCACTAGTAAAATATTGTTCTATTGTTTAAAGGCTGTATTTTTATTGGAGTGCAGTTCTTCACTATTAGCAGGGTACCAACGTGTTTTAATGACTGTGATGCTTCTTAGAGATTACAGCCAAAGAATGAAATCAATGAGCTACCAAAAGCACAACTATAATTAGTCTTTCATTTAATAGTCCCAGACAAGGCTTTAACTTATCCCATCCACAACTAAGTGCTCTGTTGACACTGAAGAGCTGTTTTTATGCTACTTCCTAGGGTTCATGATCAAACCACTCTCCTCAAGGAAGTTAAGTGGAAGATCACCCATTTTTTTCAAACCAGCCTCCAGCTTGTCACCAAACAATAGTTTTCAGGCCCGACTGTGGCACATTTGGCTGGCATACGGCATGCACTGTCTGAAAAGCTGCTCCCTGTTCCTCTGAGATAAAGGCAAATGAATATTCTGTTCAGGTAGTCCTCCAGTAGTTGACCAAAAAGCACACCAGGAGTCACTTCTGGATGTGCTTTTTCACAAGTAACTGCTCTAGAAGCAGCTTCTTAACATGTGCATTGGCAAACTGTGTAAATCCTTTGCAAGAAAGCCTCTCCCTCCAGATGTAGCTCGACATCCAGATTCCAAGCAATTTTGTAACTGCCAAGAGAGAGGCATTGGTAGTAGAGACCTCCAGACTGAAAAAGAAGTCAGAATCCATTCTAAGGGAGGGGAACTTGGCAATTACCCGCCAAACCATTGTTTGTTTTGCCACCCTAAATAGCAAGTGTAGCTTGAGACAATCAGCAGCACAATAGTGTCATGCTGCAGAGGAAGAGCTGTACCACAGAGATGCTCCACAGAGCCATCAGTCACTACATTCACTGCTCAGCAACACGTCAGACAATGGCAGAAGCTAACCAGAAGGTCAGTGAAAGCAGCCCCAGTTTCCTGACATGCTCACAAAGATTATCTGCTTTTTAGCCAGTGTTCCATTCAAACTGATAAAAATAAAAATTAAAAATTTTCTATTGCATCTGCAGCCAGTGCAAGAATTACAAGAATTCTTCTCCTGCCGTGGTTTGATGTGTTTTATTAAACACAAGTGCCATTGTTCCTATACACCACTACACACCACTCTGCTCACCAGTGCCATTCTGGAAGGATGAGGGAGGAAGATGAAGCATCATCCTCACCAGACTGACACCATGATTAAGATGATGAGTTGTATCATCAATGTTTGAGATAATTCCATCAAACTAAATGGCAACTCTACTGTTACAGCCAGCAGACTTTGGATTAGAAACTTGAAGTCTCAACCAACTCCACCTGCGCAGTTCTGCCTATGTCCTGGGGAGAAATCACGCTGGCACCAATGCCCTGCTAGTGCACCCTCCTTGCACACCCCTGCACAGAGAGCTGGTGTTGCAGAACCACAGAGCTGACAGGAGCAAAACCTGTGATACTTCACTTTGTGTGTTCTCAGCAGAACTGGCAAGTAAATTCAGATGACAAAGTCTTCATTGACAATGAAAATGCAAGAAACTGAAAACTTGCCAGCCAGCTTTCAGATCCCACACAAGCTCTGCAGCAATTACTAAAAAAATAAGTATATGACATCGATGTTGAAAGATAAACATCTATACAGAAAAAAAATTATCCTCAAATAATCTACTTAGATATGTTTTGAATACTTCAAAAGCCCTACCCCAATTTATAAAATACTGTATTCCTGCAGATTTTCTCGACTCTTAGACTGTAAGTCCAGTTTCTAGTCATCACTTTTATTCTCCTGTCCTCTTCACAGCTCACTACCTCTAAGGCCGCTCCGACATTTGCATGCTCATCTAATTATATTTGTTAGAGCAGGTATTTGTAACCCAGTGTAGTACAGGCTGTAGTGTTGGTCTAGTAACAGCAGTGTAAACATGCCCTATTTGTGTACAGCACAGGGCTGGCCTACATGGCAGTGTGACTGTACAATAAGCTGCAGCATTCAGGTGTGCTATTAACTCCATGCTAATTACTGCATGCTCCTGTGAGGTGAGGGAGCTTACTCTTGTGCCAAACACAGCAAACCACCCCACACAAACACACTTGTACCTCTAGTAGCCTTACCAGTAAAACAAATTAAACATGCTTGAGCACCAGGGTTGGATGGACACAGAGATCACATCCCTGCACCATCCAAGCAAACTGGCTCCTGCAAACCCCATCCTGTCCCAGCTCCCAGGCACAGGGCTTCAGCACAGGGCAGCTGGCAGTGGTCAGAAGCCCATCAAGAACCCCCCTGAGAACTTCCCAGCATGGCTTTCCACGTGCCAGTGCTTGGGAATGCTCTCTGTGTTGTTTAATTTCCTATTCTAAATGTAGCCTTCACGTCTGTGGTGGGGAGCAGGGTGGGCACCAAACCTATTTGGCAGTGGAAAAATGCAGGTAAGCACTTTTCCACTCCTGGGTATGAGAAATATCAGCACATTTGTATCAAAATAATTATCAGCAAATGAAAAGTAGCAAAACTGTTTAGACAGGGCTTTAAAACTCTTTTATTCTCCATTTGGAAAGTTGGTTTTAGTGCTCTTCTACACCACGTTCAATGGTTTCATGTATCATTCCCTGTTAAGTCCAGGACTCCACATGGTTTGGTGGAAAAGAATGGGTCTTATTACTTGGAGTTTTATTTTAGTTTTAAATGACCACTGTAAGGATGAATTGCCTTGAAAAATACCTCCAAAAAGTTAGAAATACTTCCTAACCTTGCCATAAAGATTTCTTTTACCACTGTGACCTTAATGAGAATGTTTCCCTTAAGAATTGCGGGGAGTTTTATGAGAAAGCAACAACAAAACAGTGAGAAACCTTGGCAACAATGAAGGGGAAGAAGATCAATAAAAAGAAAAAAACCCCAAACAAATAAAATAATCTCTCAGAAAAAAGGCCAATACCAACTTTTAAGATGACCAAAGTCTAATATCCTCTCATTTGTAAGTTTAATTTGTTTTCTGTACTATTTTTATCCGACTGAACTGCTATTATGTGAAGTGCAGAAAAAAAGGTCTTTTACTTAGAGGAATTCTTGACTAGCTTTCTCCTAAATATGATATTCTTGGGAAAACAGGATATCACTTTAATAGATGGAAAGAACAGTCCACAGCCACAATACACAAAACCTGATCTACAGCCTTAGCTAACCCACTGCTTCACACATGCCTCGTTTCAAGAATATGATGTATTCCCTAAAAGCCACTGACTCCCATCAGACACCTCAATGGACCTAAACATGAAGCATCAGTTTGGACACCCTGCCAAACCTCTGCCTACCATTACCATAAAACCCCCTCAACCTACCTCCAAAAAACAAGTGTAAATACAGTGTCCAAGGGAACAGCACTAAAGGCATAACCCTGAAGATGGTGAGAAGCTATTACAGCCACTGGAGAAAACCTGATCTCACTGATACCCACAGGTCTTCTGTGCTCTCTTCCAGAGGACCAAGAGTTCTCTCAATGGGCACACTTTGTCTATTAAAATCAGAGACTGACACCCCTAAAACCCCACACATGCCATATATTCTTAAATCAGATAATTCCACTAAAAATAATTGCTCTTCCTTTATCTTTAAGGCAAATGACTGCTATTTTGCTGAAGCTGTATTCAAAAACACCACCACACAATATCAAGGGCTTTCCAGTTAGGGCCATGTGAGCAGTCTCCCAGGAGATTTATCCAGGTCCCTGATCTCCCAAGAGGACTCACACAGGTCCATGATGCCAGCTCAGACGTGTCCCAGGGGCTGATGGAGCTGGCTGACGTCAGTATAAGGCCACAGAAGCAGCCTTCAAGCTGCCACTCTAGGCTGGTCTGCATCTTCCCTGCTAAGAAGCAATTCATGACATAAGGGCTGGAAAAGGAAGGGTCAAGAGAAAACACTTGTGGTTTTAGTGTACTGCCCACCTTCATTCAAACACTTGTATTTCATTAACTATTATGATTGGATGTTTGGATTTTCAGAAAAAATCCCAATGTTTTCAATTAAATTTTGTTAAGATTTCTATTTAGTGGGAAAAGCGTTTCCCCCCCCTCTCAATAACTAAACTCTTATGTGCAAAAAATGTCCAGCCTTAAGTAGATTGACTGTTCTGGGAGGACAGAGAAACTTGTTCACAGTTATTTCACGAACTGATGCACTGAGTCTTTGCTTTAACAGGTCTGAGACCATACAGATGTTTTGAGTGGAAGCTATGGAACTGAATAAAACAAAGTCTTACCTTTTTATCTCTTAACATGCCCACTTTTAGGAGATATCTATCTATCTACATTTCACATATCTCTGAACAAAAATATTCTATTTCTGTGCAGAAGTGTAAATTCAAAGTTCAATATAATGACATATTTTTTCAGAGATCCTAAAGTGCTCTGCAGATTTTACAGACATGACTATATAAACAGGGAACATTTTACCAACCTCTGAATTCAGGTATCTCAAACATGGAAGACAGCAACCATTTAATATGGTACCACATTACCCATATATGAGTTGATGACATTTAAAAAAAAATTAAAAACAGGAGAAAAAAAAAGTAACTAACTTAAACCAATAAAACTCTAGCCAATGTAACAAAACTTGCATGCCTTCTTCTGCTAGAAGCACATGTATTTCTTTAGTGAAATGGCCACAATCTCAACACTGCATGCCACTGAGAAATTTATCATCTCCTTCATCCTGTGTCCCTCCTCATTCCCATCACTAGCTATTACATTGATTCAGCAACTGACTCCAAAGGAAAAATACTACTCACTAATTACCATAGAGTGGTGTTCATTCAGCACTTCAGTTTTCCTTGGAGGCTTCTTACCCAAACATTAACCCTCAACCAAACCAACCTCAGCTGTTTCAACATTCTCTTCTCTTTTTTTTAAATATGTATATAAAACAGAAGAACCAGACCAATTGCAGTCAGACTTCTTGGCAATTTAACATTTTTAAGCAAAGTAATTTATAAATTATGCCAGTCGAATATTTATTTATATGAAGAATTTTGTGGGTTATTTTAAAGGTTGGATTGGAACTGCTTTTATGTAGTAAGTGACTGAGAAATCTCTGAATGCTGTCTTGTATAAACTTCACGCTAGCAGCAATGCTACAGAACAATTTTGCTTTTGTCAAGGACGTATGTACATTTTAATTAAATACTTTAATTATGAAACAGTTGCTTATATAGCTACGCAAACTGAAAATGGTTTGGTTTTAGCTTTTTTTTTGATCTGTTCTAATATAAAAGATAGCGTAATTCAAACATAACAAAACCAGAGTGTTCTTCTCTCTGCAGTAAGAGGGGAAAGACACACAGCAGGAACTAAAGGAGAACTTGAAAGGCTCCGTGCTGGCCGCCTATCAGGGTCCCACTATTTGCACACCAAAGGTAGCAGACATCTGGGGCAGAGCCTGTGCGGTGCCTCCTGCCTCTTCTGCAGAGCCTGTGCCGAGGGAATTCCGCCCCAGCCAGAAACGGGGCTTCCAGCCCTTTTATGCTGCTCTGGCCTGTTTACCTACCATAATGGGGTCAGAGCACAGGAAGAAACCTTAACCCTACATTTGAGGCACAGAACGCCGCGAACCCAAGGACCGGCCACATGTGGGATTTGGTTATCGGCAGCGGCTCTGCCAACCAGCGCTAACCTAAACCCCAAAGATCTAACAAAAATTTCTCCTGCTTGAATCATACTCTGAGACTAAAGGCATGCTGGAGAAGTGCTCTGAGATATTATAACAGGCATCACAGAAGTGCTAAGTACCCCTTTTCCAGGCTATTTTTATAAAATTTCTGAAGAGCAAGATGTTAACCCTGGGCCATGTACATTGTATTTTCCATACTTACATCAATTACACAGTCAGGTGAGAATGGTCACACATAAAGATACACTCTCAGAGCAAACACCACATTATTTTTTAATTTTCAGGGCATTCTTCAGAGATGCTTCCCCCCCTTCCCCAGCTGACCATGGAATCACTGCACATCCTCACACTGCTTTGCTATGCTTGGACATCCTCCAATTCTGGACACTCCAGAGTGAAAAGTCAAGTAGAGAAAGGAGAACACAAAGATGAAGGCACTGAGAGGAAGGAAGCTATCAAATATCACAATCCCAACAAGCCATTACTTTTCTCTGGGATCAGCTAGAGGGTTAGTAATGTGCTTCTAAACTCCATGCACAGCAATATTAGCAAATCACTAACAAATTAGTAAAAGTAAAACAATGACTACCAAATGGAATCCTTGCAAGCACAAGTTTGAATATTTCACTCTAAAGCTCAAAGGAGATACTAAACAACAGTTTTGTAAAACACTGTTTTGCACAGACCAACAAGAATTGTGACCAGATATGTAGTACTGGGGGCTGGAGTGGGCAAATGTACTATTTTAAACCACAGCTTATCAGCAGGAGAGCTGGCCAGGTAATGCAATATTTGAGTTTTTTTTAAAGGGAAATATCTTGATGAGACCTATCAGCTGTAAAACCAGTTTAAAAATTCTATGTATGTTTTTTAATGGAATCCCAACTCCAGCACATTGAGTAGCATGTCTTAGTGAAATTAAGCACTCCTGGTTTTCTGTCAACAATTAACCAGGCTATGTTTGATACCCCTTAATAGAAAAGAACAATTGTTACTAAAGGAATATAGCAATTGAATCACTAGGGCTAAATTGCCACATCCTTACAGTTTGCTTTAGGACTGGGTTTTCTGTGATGCAATCTCCACCAAAATTTCTTCACAAAGAATCTCTTGCAATGTGTCACAGTGGCAGAAGGCAAAACTTTGTTCACCACCTCAGTTCAAAAGCTGCACTTAATCCTGGAGAAACCTTGAGATTTTTGGAGATCAGAGCTCTCTTTTCAGAGGCTCCAGGTGACTCAATCAGAGCCATCTTTGCCATGATCGCCCTGTTCCTCTTGAAATAGAAGATCCCAATAAAAACGAATGTGGTTTGAAAATGTATCACCTTTGCACTGAAATTTTCTAGTAGGAAGGTGTATCTTACTCACCTCTCAGTTCTATCCCCAAGCTAAATTCAGAAGCACGTATGCTAGAAGCTTCCACAGCAAGGAACTGGGGCAGGTATCCCAACCAATGGACTCCTGTTGCTGTTCTGAAAGCAAGCGTTGAGATCTCCATGTAGACGCACAGATCTCAGAAGCATGATCTGGCCCCCGGACATGATAGGTTTCCTATAAAGAACAGTGTTACTATAATCCCTCTCTTGTCATGAAATATTCAATTTTCTTTTTCATTCTTACAAAATAAAATGCTAAATTACCTAGTTTAGTAGGTCAATGTCAAAACTTATGATGAAAAAGACTCTTCCTAAGAGAGTTTCTTAAAACCTGTATAATCAGGTTGGTAATGCTGCCCACAGGGAAAACCCATTAGCAGAAATCTCTAACACATTTCAAAAAGCTAAACCACATGGATTGTGGGTATGCCTGTTGGCTGCATTGCAAGCAGCCCAAGTCATCTCAAAGTGCTGCTCCATCTCAGTGCTCTGGTTTCCCTCTGCACATACTTGGTGTAGAAATCTGATCGTGCAGCCAGCAGGCAGATTTTGTGAAGATGAGGAAAGTAGATTTCATCTTCCTCATGTAACTGGAAAACATTTTGTAGCTGATTTCAAGGGTTAAACTCTACTCCTGGACTTCAATAGTCAGAAATTCTATGCACTCTCTTTTTAGAGTACTCTTCCTTCCTTCCTATCCCCTAACACAATAGGGAAAGCTTTGTTATCATTAATCATCTTCAGAGCCCTGGGGATTCTGTGAGTACTAGAACTGCTGCAACCTCCCTGGAAAACCCACAGAGACATGCACCAAAGTTTCTGTCAGAGTTCACTCATGCAGATTTTCATTAATAACTGGATTTACAAGCTGGAGACACACTAAATGCATCGTCTAAAGTCAAAGAAATGAAATCTTTGATAATCACCACCAAAATCAATATTTTAAAATAAAGTATTTGAACTTTTTTTTGCTGCAAGGATCTATAATCTGAAGGGAGAAAAGAGAGATTTTTCAGCATAAAACCAAGTAATGTTTTACACAGCACACAACATCACTAGATATTAGGAAAGCTAAGATAACTATTGTAAATAGAGATGGAAATTTATCAAAAGTTACACATTTTTGAGAGACAATGATTGTGCCTTAACAGAGAACAATTTAGCCAGACTAAACACCTTAAATAGCAGGCACTGTATGAGTTTAGCAGCAATTATTTGACTAATTCATCATGTCAGCCTCCTAACAAATAGTCCCCAAAGAAAAGCAGCCTGTCTTGTAATTTCTGGAGACTCTGAGGAAAAGGATATCCTGTAGAAATTAAAGAAAAGCAACATGGCTGAGAAAATACTTGTAAATAAGTCATCAACGTTCTGATTAGATCTCTAACTCCTTGATCTAAATGTCTTGTTTTTTCATGTATTCTGCTACTTAAAACTAATTTTAAAAATACAGTAAGTGCAGCAATAAACAAAGACAATAATCTAGTCCTGATTTCTCAAAGTCTTTTCATCTGCAGGTGCAAATTCTGTACTTATTTATAGCCATTTCCTCAACTTAATGCCCACTCTTCATAGAAGTATAGTGCCAGCAATAGTATACCAAATCCCCTATCTGAAACTGAAAGATACAATGCTCAGATCGGGAGAAGTGAGTTTTTAAAACTCTTCAGACAACACTTATGAATTCCACAAACAATCCAGCAACACAATTCTGTAACTAAAAATAAACCAACAATAAATCTCTCTGATTGAGAGCCCAGTTTCAGCATCCCCAGTGCCATACAGACTTATGGGGCATTTATGCCTAAAACTCTGTGAGCACTAAGTAGTTGTGCAAGTGCATGTCAAGATAAATGTCCCTACCAATCCACAAAATGATTGTTTCTGTGCATAATTGCAGTAACTACACATGCAGGTTAGGTACATAGCATTGATTTTACTTGCCTATCCTTGTGCTACTACAATACTGATAATTTGAATCTAATTTATTCTCATTGTTTATGCAGTCAACAAGCTGCTGTGTGTATAAACAGGGGCCTGTGAGCTAAAATTTGGTGTCTTGCTCCACAGAAATTGCAATCTAAACAAACAACCTCTGCACTGGAGAGCAGACTGGTGTTCACTCCACTGAAAAACAGAAGGGAAGAACAAGAACAAGCAACAAGAGATGATAGGAACAGTAAGGGTACTGGGCAGAGTGCTGCAGAAATAACCTGGCACACAACAGAATACTTCATAGCAGTGAACAGTGGGACAATGGGCACATTTTACATCAGATTTCCATTTATTAAGAGGAATTTTCAGTGTTTTCCTACTTCAGAAGAGCACTGAGAACATAAATACAGTAAGAAAGAGGAAATGGTGAGCAAACAGTGGCAAGTAACCACTGTGGTGGTCACTATGGACACATCTAAGGTAGATTGAGATAGATTAGGATACAACACCGGACTAGGATGCAATAGGAGATGCTGAATAAGTGAGAAACCATCCCCTTTAACTCCAGACTACATTCCCTGAGACCTCTTTCCAAAGGAAACAGGCTATAAGGCATATTTATGACACTGTATTCTGGAGCAGGCACATCTGAAAAGGGTGGTTTCATCAAGCACAGTAGCTTCACCCAGGCATCTTTTATCTGTCAGCCACCATGTTATGGAGCCTGTTCACCCAGATGCTTTATCCCATCATTTAAATGCTGTTTTAGACAACATTTTCTTCCCTCCTCTTGATTGATGTCCAGCCCAGCACATTATCCTTTCCTTTAAATTGATGTCACTTTCTTTAAGAGCCTAAGCATTACTCTAAACTGTGTTTTAATTGCTATTTATATGTCCCTCAAGTGTGCAGAATCATTTATTGTTCAGCAAAGGCCAGGACATTTTATAAATAAAATCCTCACTTGCTACTGAGAATGATAATATTAGCTGACAGCATCTGGATGCACTTCCAAAGCAAAGATTTTACTTTTGCAAGACAAAGCTAAAATCACAGATGGCATAAGCTGGTGTGAAAACTGCAGAAAGCTTTTTTACCCCCCGTTCTTCGAATACCATCGTAAGTTGGTGAGTAGGAGGAAAGTAAAAGCTTACATACATCCCAGCATGCCAACCCATGTCCTACTGAGATGCTTGACTGTCTATTGCTTCTAAGCAGCTGGAAGAATGTCAAACTGTCATCACTGATTAAAATGGGATTTTATAGAAAGCATCATACGTATTGTCAAAATTATTTTGCATGATGGAAATTTAAAAAAAATGCTGGTTTTGCTTCAAAACATATTTTCTTCACATTTACCTCAGTTTCACACAAGTACTTACTAAAGGTTGTACTCATTCAGTAATTATGGACTTCACCTTGCTTCGGAGAGTCAGGGATTTACCCACCATGAATTTTCACTGAAAAGCCTATACTACTCCTAAACAGCCTGGAATTGCACAGATGTCTCCCCACCAACATTTCTGCCACTTGCTGTCTCCAGGCTCATTCCTGAGCACTTGAGTAGAGCTGCTGGTGCCTTTGATTTTGATCTCCATGGCTCACCTGCAGTTCCCTGCCTTTCCCTCCCTCAGCTCAGGAAGTAACTAACTCTTTTGTACAAACACCTTGTTAGAAACAAAGAGGACCATGTATCCAAGGGCATCATGTATTAGCCTTTACTATTCAACACAAACCTTCAGAGAACCCAGAGCCTCCTGACTCCCATCTCCTCTTGCCATCATTATTTGAATTTCCTTAACCTTGAGAGAAAGCTTAAGCATGAAACTCTTCCATCTGAATTCTCTGTTAGGTGGCAAAATTTGTGTAACCTCTTCCTATGTGTGTGCATCAGCCAAACTTGCCAATATTCATTCAACAAAACCTCCATGTGAACAAGACCTAGAAGACACCTGGTACTGAGAATGGAAAGGGAAGATCTGAGAGTCAACAGCAGGGGTAAGAGACAGCACCTGTTCCCAGAGGTGTTACAGAGGGGGACAGCTAAAGTTTCTGCATTCCAGGATAGTGCTGCCCCACCCCTAGAACCTGGCTGGCCATGCTGGGGCACCCTGTACTTACCAGTCACACAGGGAGAGTTCCAGCAGTGCTCCACACAGCCCTGCTGTGGGGTCGCCCACCACCAGCCCCTCCTGCTGCCAGACTGCTGGCCACAGCTGGTGCCGAGTCATGTGTTGTGTCTTGTTAAAGGGTTAATCACTTACAGGTTGGTGCCCCCCAGCAGCCCCAAAGAGTCAGCATTAGCCCAGCTCAGTAACGAGATGAACGTGCCTGCTGGCACAGCAGAGGCTGTGGCTGGCACATGCCCTGTCCCTGGGTGACCACGGGCTCTCCCCCAGGCTGACCCAGCCCAGGGCAGCAGCACCCCTGGGGCAGGGGCTGCTGTGCACAGCACGGCACCAACGTGTCAGGACAGGCTGTTCCACCACCACAGGCACCAGAGCCTTTGGGCATCATGGGCAGGGCCCCACACCACCCCCAAATCAGCCCAGCTTAAGGGACCCAGGGCAGCCACCAGCAGCACTGAGGGACTGGGCTGGGCCAGCACTTCAGCACCTGGAGTGGGACCAGGTGGAAGAAGAGGATCATGGAGAGCAACTTTGTGTGGGGAATGACTGGCAGCACTGTGATCACCACAGGCTGGGCATGGCCACAGACCTGCTGAGATATCCATGTGGTGACCCCATCCCTAGGGCCATCCCCAGCCCCGTGGGCTGACTCCATCTCCAGTGCCATCCCCAGACTCCTGGTGCCACTCCAACCCTGTGCCCTACACGTAACCCTGTTCCCAGTACAGTCCCCAGACTCACGGGGTGACCCGGTCCCAGTGCAGTCACCAGTCCCGTGGGGTGATTCCCATCCCCAGCCCTGTGGGGTGACCCTCACCCACCCTCTGATGCACTCAGGGTTAGAGGTGACCCCAGCCCTGCAGTGCCTGGGGCTCAGGGCTGGCCCAGGTGTCCCACCCAGGGCAGGTGGGACACCCTCTATTCCACACTGGGCCACCAAGGGTTGCAGAGCCAGGCCTTGTTCCTCACAGCCCAGCTGAGAGCCCAGACACCAGGCTAGGACACAACAGCAGGGGCTGCTTTACAGTGGCTGGGTTTGGCTTCTTTCCTTTTCCTCTTTCCTTTTTTAATGCAGCTGTAACTGCATCTTGCAGGAAATAGGCCCTAGCCCCAGACAGCCCACAGACCCTGCAGTGAGGTGGGCACCACTGGCCTCAGCTCTGAATGCAGTGTGGACATCACAGGGAAATAATGGTGAAGCAAGATCAAGCATGATGAGCTTGATGTTGAGCCAGGGTTTTCAGTGGCACATTTTGCCCTCAAAAAGCTGCCTCACCTGTACCAGCTTTCCAGTTTTTTCTCCTAGAGCCTGTCCCCCTTGTACCCCTGAGCACCCAGTGAACCCATGAGCAGGAGCTCCCCCAGGGATGCTGCAGCCAGCTCCTTCATATCCTGCCAAGCTGAATTGCATCCTCCTGGGGAATATGAGATGGAAGCAAACCTGGATTGCTGGATTCTCCACTGGCATTTATGCTGGTAGATCAGGGAGATAATTAGCTCAACTTGGAAAAAAATGGGGACGGTTGGTAGGGGACAACAAAAAAAGCACCACAAAAATATAAACTCTGTCATACCAATTACAATTCCTTGTTCTTTTTAGCCAGTTACTGCATCACTCTAAGTGTTAGGAAATGGTCTGCATGGGGGAAATAAAGTGACTTTGTTGCAAACCCTTCTGAACAGAATGAAATTATGTAAATACTGTTCTCCACCCAGTGTGCCTGCAACCCTCTGCACCAGTGGTTAAACCTCAAGAAACCTCAGCCAAACCCAGATCTCTGGAGAAAACAGAAGGTTAAAAAGTTATTTTTTCTCACCTAGGCAGTACTGGATTGTTTTTAATCTCTCCTGGGACATACTGCAATCAGGAAGAGGTGCAAAGAGAGATAGCTGCAGACTGATCATTTCTCCAAACAAATAATCACAATAAATTCATCAGAGTAAGAACTCTTGAAACACCAGAGGCCTGATGTAAACAAAGAGCTTCCAAATATATAAACTGAAAAGATTATGTTCAACCCCTTTAAACAAGTACAGTGATTGCAATGTACTTTAAAATTTGAGCAAAGCTTTTGCTCTGCTCCAGCACTGAGCTGCTGAATCGATGGGAGATGAGTGCTGTAGTCCCAGCCTGTCACAAAGTATTTCAGCTAAAGCTGAGAGACTCATGGACACAGCCACACTCCCAGTTCACCAGGTGTCCCTCACAAGAACACACCTGGATTTTTGAGAGATTTCAGCGATAGCCAGCCCTGCACAGCCCACGCACATGGCACAGGGGGGTCATCCCACTGGGGCACTCTGTGCTGCCCCTCTCTCGGGCACAGGATTTTTGGTGGGTTGTGCCCATTAAATTGGTTCAATGAGGTGGCTCAGGTGCCTTGCTAAACTGAGCCCTTGGCAGAGTGCACAAGTTCCTGCTGCCCAGCCCAGTCACTCTGGAAGCAGCCAAAGAAATTTGGAGCCACATCTGCATATTCTGGGTAACACTGAGCCAAAGATGATTCCTCAGAGTCAGAGAAGTCTTGCAGAAAAGTCAGATGCTCTTCAGTAGGATCAGGGGCATAAATGTGTCACAGAACAATTTTCAGTCTAAAATTATGTTTTTAAATCAGTGGTTCTAGTTTTAAGATTTAGTCATAAACCCTCAAATAAACAAGAGCAAAGATAGGACCCTGACCCTGTAAACATGTCACTTCATGGAGATTTTTACATGATACATTAAACTGACCATA